>NC_053489.1:560989168-561226668 GCF_905171775.1 Rana temporaria | reverse complement strand
ACAGTGCAGCTCGTGCTCCACATCACATCTAGCTGTAACACGCTTGATTCCTTAGTACCAAGGTCTCGGCACTTGCACAAGTAAGCGGCCATTTGGCTCAGGGGTCAAGTCCTGTGGAAAAAAGTGTGGAAACTCCCACCCAAGATCCACTCCCCCACCAAAAAAAAAAAAAAATGATATGCTCATATGCATATATATTTCACAAAAAATACAGTGCAACATTTATTGTAAAGTGCCAGTTTACAAAAAAATAATATGGTGTCACTCCCCCTAGCTTGCCGCAATGCTCTGTCCTGCCACTGCGGAGTGATAGCAGGAACATAACAGAGCAGTAGACACTGGGCAGGCTAGTGCATTGGGCTCTCTTCTGTCTAGCCTGCCACAGTGCTCTGCAGGGCGCTGGGCAGGCTAGTTTCAGGGTGGCAGCACACGATCACGATGCACACCCCAAACTGGCCCCTGTAAATGTTGTGGTTTATGCCAGTGCGCCAATCCATGCACTGTCACGGATGGGGATGACACCATCACTGTCGGATATCACTTTCTTCTTAATAGTGTCACCCAGGCCTGGACTGGAACAACAAATAGACCCTTGAGTTTTAGACTGAGCATCCCAGTGTAAATCCCTCCCCCCCAGTAAATTCCCCCAGTTTTATCTCCCATAGTGTAAATTCCCCCCGTTGTAAATCCCTACAGTTTATTCATTCCCTGTGTAAATACCCTCAAATCCCCCTGATGTAACTCCCCCTGTGTAATCCCCCTAATGTAACCCCCCTGTGTAATCTCCCTAATGTAATCCCCCTAATGTAACTCCCCCCTGTGTAATCCCCCTAATGTAACCCCCCCTGATGTAACCCCCCTGTGTAACTCCCCCTAATGTAACCCCCCCTGTGTAATCCCCCTAATGTAACTCCCCCCTGTGTAATCCCCCTAATGTAACCCCCCTTGATGTAACTCCCCCTAATGTAACCCCCCCTGTGTAATCCCCCTAATGTAACCCCCCTGTGTAATCCCCCCTAATGTAACTCCCCCTGTGTAATCCCCCTAATGTAACTCCCCCTGTGTAATCCCCCTAATGTAACCCCCCTGATGTAACTCCCCCTAATGTAACCCCCCCTGTGTAATCCCCCCTGATGCAACTCCCCCTAATGTAACCCCCCCTGTGTAATCCCCCTAATGTAACTCCCCCCTGTGTAATCCCCCTAATGTAACTCCCCCCTGTGTAATCCCCCTAATGTAACCCCCCCCTGATGTAACTCCCACTAATGTAACCCCCCCTGTGTAATCCCCCTAATGTAACCCCCCCCCCCCGTGTAATCCCCCCTGATGTAACTCCCCCTAATGTAACCCCCCCTGTGTAATCCCCCTAATGTAACTCCCCCCTGTGTAATCCCCCTAATGTAACCCCCCTTGATGTAACTCCCCCTAATGTAACCCCCCCTGTGTAATCCCCCTGATGTAACCCCCCTGATGTAACTCCCCCTGTGAAATCCCCCTAATGTAACCCCCCTGATGTAACTCCCCCTGTGTAAACCCCCCTGATGTAACTCCCCCTGTGTAATCCCCCCTGTGTAATCCCCCTAATGTAACCCCCCCTGTGTAATCCCTCTAATGTAACCCCCCCCGTGTAATTACCCTAATGTAACCCCCCCCTGTGTAATCCCCCTAATGTAACCCCCCCTTGTGAAATCCCCCTAATGTAACCTCCCCTGTGTAATCCCCCTAATGTAACCCCCCTGTGTAATCCCCCTAATGTAACCCCCCCTTGTGAAATCCCCCTAATGTAACCTCCCCTGTGTAATCCCCCTAATGTAACCCCCACTGTGTAATGCCCCTAATGTAACCCCCCCCTGTGTAATCCCCCTAATGTAACCCCCCCCCCATGAAACCCCCCTAATGTAACCACCCCTGTGTAATGCCCCTAATGCAACCCCCCCTGTGTAATCCCCCTAATGTAACCCCCCCTGTGTAATTCCCCTAATGTAACCCCCCTGTGTAATCCCTCTAATGTAACCGGCCCCTTATTTTTCCTCCCCATGTGTAATCCTCCTAATGTACCCCCCCCTGTATATCCACCCATTGTGACTCTATAGTATAATATCTCTCCCCTCCCCACATTTACAGACCTTAGATATCGCGGCTTTCTCCACATGGATGTCCCTCCTCCTAGGCTCCTCCTCCTGTTGTGGATGTACGGTCAGTGTGGAGGAGGAGCCTAGACTCGGTCGGCTGTGACGAGTGTAATTGTGATAGGCAGCTGCGGCGCCTCTCTCAATCCAGCACTGTGCCGGGTGTCACCCGGGTGTGGAGCGCCCGCTCCCCCCTTGCAACACCGCTGCCCAGGAAACATTGCGGCAATGAGGAATTGCCGCTTAGTGAAAGATCGGCACGGGCGGCTCGAGTCCTGCAACTGGAACGGCGTTCCTGCGGTGAAAAAAGTGGAGGGATGTCGTTCCCATGCGTTCCCGCAGGACTCGAGCCCTGATTTGGCTTTTGTTTTTAATCTGTTTTGCAATAAATCGCAGAACTTCACTATGGCCCGTTTTTCTTCATTTTATCCATGATAATTTCTACTTTTAAGTCAACCATTTGATGCCTGGACTCACCAATGCTTATCATTTAGTGACCATTGCTGCATTTTTTGGACCTTGCACTTTAAATCACTATTGTATTGTTGACCTTATTGTTAATATATTGTTTCAAGCTAGAATTTGGAATTTATCACCTACTATTAGCGCCCCCTTATTATTATACACCCCCCCCAAACTGATTTTACTGTTGTGGGTTTAGTAGCACTACGTTTTTTACATTTTAGACCGGAGTGACGAGAAATTTTGCATACTTTTAAAGGGTGTCACAACTACAAAAAAATAAAATGCTGCTGTATTACTGACAAATATTTGTGAATACCTGGTTATCACCTATATGAGCTTGATGGATATTTCATTCCAAAACTACAGTGCCTTGAAAAAGTATTTATACCCCTTGAAATTATCCACGTTTTGTCATGTTACAACCAAATAACATAAATGTATTTTATTGGGATTTTATGTTATAGACCAACACAAAGTGGCACATAATTGTAAAGTGAAAGAAAAATTACAAATGTTTCTTAACATTTTTTACAAATAAAATATCTTAAAAGTGTGGCGTGCATTTGTATTCAGACCCCTTTACTCGGATACCCCTAACTAAAGTCTAGTGGAACCAATTGCCTTCAGAAGTCACCTAATTAGTAAATAGAGTCCATCTGTGTGTAATTTAATCTCAATATAAATACAGCTGTTCTGTGAAGCCCTCAGAGGTTTGTTGGAGAACCTTACAGCATCATGAAGGCCAACAAACACACCAGACAGGTCAGGGATAAAGTGGGTTAGGTTATAAAAAAAATATCCCAAGCTTTGAGCACTGTTCAATCCATCATCTGAAAATGGAAAGAGTATGGCACAACTGCAAACCTACCAAAGCCATGGTTGTCCACCTAAACTGACAGGCCAGGCAAGAGCATTAATCAAAGAAGCAGCCAAGAGGTCCATGGTAACTCTTGAGGAGCTGCAGAGATCCACAGCTCAGGTGGGAGAATCTGTCTACAGAACAACTATTAGTCGTGCACTCCACAAATCTGCCCTTTATGGAAGAGTGCAAACAAGAAAACCATTGTTGAAAGAAAGCCATAAGAAGTGCCGTCTGCAGTTTGCGAGAATCTTTGTGGAAACATGTGGAAGAAGGAGCTCTGATCAAATGAGACAGATGATTTTTTTTTGCCCTTTGGCCTAAAAGCAACATGATGGTCAGCACGTCATCGCGGTGTACCTTGTGAGCAGACGGGTGTCTGCAAGCCGGCTGGCTACCATTTTATAGGAGATTTTATCTTCGTTTTTTCTGTAAGTGCAATTTTTATCTTTAATAAATCTCATACCAAGTTTGAATTACAGTATGGAGTGTTTTTTTTCATCCTTTTGGGTACTTGATTGACGGCTTACCTTGTTTTGGAGACTTAAATGTATCTGGTCCACCTTTCTCCCTATTCCTGCAAGCTGCTGCTGGATGCAGATCCGGAGAGAGATCATCTTTACAGGCTACATTGAGCTTGCCTTTCGGTAAGCGTGCAATACGTGTGGTGGAGGAGCACGTGTGCTGGTGGTGTCATTATCGAGTACAGTAAAACCTTGGTTTGAGAGTAAGTTGGTTTGAGAGCGTTTTGCAAGACAAGCAAAATGTTTTAATAAATTTTGCCTTGATATACAAGCGATGTCTTGATATAAGAGTAGCGTCACGTCACAACGGAGTATAAAAAAGAAGAGTGGAGCCTCTAAGTGTAGCAATATGGTTACAGTTAATGAAGGTACAACATTTAGCAACGTATTGCTACACTTAGAGGTGCCTCTCTTCTCTTTTATACCCTGTAAAAAAAAATGCTTTGCTATACAAGTGCTTTGGAATACAAGCATGTTTTTGGAACTAATTATGCTCGCAAAACCAAGGTTTTAACCACTTCCCGACCGCCGCATGTATATGTACATCCACAGAATGGCACGTACAGGCAAATGGGCGTACATGTACGTCCTTGCCTTCTAGCGGGTGGGGGGTCCGATCAGGACACCCCCCCCCCGCTACATGCGGCGGTCGGGTTCCCTCGGGGAGCGATCCGGGACGACGGCGCGGCTATTTGTTTATAACCGCTCTGTCGCGATCGCTCCCCGGAGCTGAAGAACGGGGAGAGCCGTGTGTAAACACGGCTTCCCCGTGCTTCACTGTGGTGGCGTATCGATCGAGTGATCCCTTATATAAGGGAGACTCGATCGATGACGTCAGACCTACAGCCACACCCCCCTACAGTTGTAAACACACACTAGGTGTACCCTAACTTCTACAGCGCCCCCTGTGGTTAACTCCCAAACTGCAACTGTCATTTTCACAATAAACAATGCAATTTAAATTTTTTGCTGTGAAAATGACAATGATCCCAAAAATGTGTCAAAATTGTCCGAAGTGTCCGCCATAATGCCGCAGTCACGAAAAAAAAAAAAAATCGCTGATCGCCGCCATTAGTAGTAAAAAAAATAAAAATAATAAAAATGCAATAAAACTATCCCCTATTTTGTAAACGCTATAAATTTTGCGCAAACCAACCGATAAACGCTTATTGCGATTTTTTTTTACTAAAAATAGGTCGAAGAATACGTATCGGCCTAAACTGAGGGAAATTTTTTTTTTTAGATATGTTTTTGGGCGATATTTATTATAACAAAAAGTAAAAAATATTGCATTTTTTTCAAAATTGTCGCTCTATTTTTGTTTATAGCGCAAAAAATAAAAACTGCAGAGGTGATCAAATACCACCAAAAGAAAGCTCTATTTGTGGGGAAAAAAGGACGCCAATTTTGTTTGGGAGCCACGTCGCACGACCGCGCAATTGTCTGTTAAAGCGACGCAGTGCCGAATTGCAAAACCTGGCCTGGGCATTTAGCTGCCTAAAGGTCCAGGGCTTAAGTGGTTAATGTACTCATCTTTTCTTACATCTATTCAACTAGTGGTGATCCACAAATTAATTTTAGTCAATTTATTGGATCACTCCTTAGACCCCTTGAGGACTATTTATTCATTTTAATTTTTTTTCTGAGTGGTCACTGAATGCAAAATTCTGTCTTATCACTATCGCTGGTAATTTTTTATTTTGGGCGCGGCTCCTTATATTACAACATTTGCATTTTTAGATGTGGTTTATTTCACGTTTGAGCTGCCGTTTTTTCTTTTAGATTTGTGTTGGTTCACATTAGGTTAGCGCTGTATTTTCCATTTTTATTTCTAGCCTACTCTTGTTACTTTGAACAATATTGAAGTTTGTAAACATACTTTGCTTCCTTGAATTCTGTGACACATTCACAATGCCCTGTTGATAGGCACTGCTGTGTCGCATATATCACAGAATCTGCTTTCTCAAGTACAGAGGTGCTGAGAGGAGTTTTAGGAGGCATAGTCAGTGCAGAAATTGGTGATTGCAGGCAACAAGGTACCATGGGATATATAGTCCTTAGAAATCGAACATACACAGCAGAGGAGAAGCTGTAAAGCATGCTGGAAATCCAGTAAGTTATGCAAGGAGATGGCCAGCAGACAGGCAGCACCCACAACATGAAAGGAGATTTATCAAGTAAGCTTATATTCGATTGTCGAAAATAACTATTCTTTGTATTGCTATTGCAATGCAGATGTTATAAAAATGAAAGTGTATGCTGTGACCATAGGACTCCTTTAATTCATCCCAAGGAAGTTAGGTAGAGCGGAGGTCCATGCTCTCTGCAGGCAAATTATATTCCTCCACATCACACTGGTCAAACCGTGTCTTTAAAAAACTGACTTTGTGCATAGTCCTGCTTGAGTGGAAAGGCCCTTTCTAAACTATTACCCAAATTGTCACCATAAGGCTGGAGGCAAACAGTTATCTAAAATGTCATTCTATGCTGTGCCATTAACAGTACCATTCCCTTAAAATGCATCATCTCGATACCTTTGGTCATATATTGTAGGTGTGATGGTCAGGTGTCCTCAAATTATGGCTATAGAGGATATTATAAACTGAGACATTACTTAGCAACTTGCAGTTAAATGTCCCCCTCTGGTGGTCACAATAAGAAACTGTACTCTTTTGAAAAAAAAAGAAAATTGGTAAGGACTGGGAATTTGATTAGCTACTTAACCCCTTCGATACAGGGCTTTAATACCCACCTCTATACCGGGCCTATTCTGGCACTTCTCTCCTACATGTACAAATCCTCATTCTTTTGCTAGAAAATTACTCAGAGCCCCCAAATATTATATATGTTTTTTTTAGCAGACACCCTAGGGAATAAAATGGCGGCCATTGCAACTTTTTATCTTGCACGGTATTTGCGCAATCATTTTTCAAACGCCTTTTTTTGGGGAAAAAAATGGTTTCATGAATTAAAAAATAACAAAACAGTAAAGTTAGACCAATTTTTTTGTAAAATATGAAAGATGATGTTACGCCAAGTAAATAGATACCTAACATGTCACGCTTTAAAATTGCGCACACTCATGGAATGGCGCCAAACTTTGTTACTTAAAAATCTCCATAGGCGACGCTTTGAAAAATGTTACAGGTTACCAGTTTAGAGTTACAGAGGAGGTCTAGTACTAGAATTGTTGCACACGGCGATACCTCACATATGTGGTTTGAACAGCGTTTACATACGTGGGCGGGACTTACGTGTGCGTTTGCTTCTGAGCGCGAGCTAACGGGGACAGGGGCATTTTAAAAATTTTTTTTATTATTTATTTTTTTAATTTTACTTATTTATTTATTTTTTACACTTTTTTTGATCACTTTTATTCCTATTACAACGAATGTAAACATCCCTTGTAATGGGAATAGTGTGTGACAGGTCCTCTTTATGGAGAGATGCGAGGTCAATAAGACCCCACATCTCTCCTCCAGGCTGGAAAGCATGAGATCGTGGAAAAAAATTCACTAATCTCATGCTAATTAGCCACAATCGCGGCTTTGTTTACTTCCGCGTATCGGGGGCGTGACGTCATCAGATCGCGCCCGGGCCTCCGACGGTCATAGAGATGACTGTTGACCATCTGGTCACCAGTCATCTCTATGCTTCCTATCCGGCGCTGGACGATTCTTTCTCCAGGCCCCCGATGGCAAGGGAGAGCCCAGGGAAGCACCGGATCCCCCCCCCCCCCATGATCTTTCTTATGGTGCGCAGGATCGCTGCCGGCAAACAATGATATCTGAATGATGCCTCTAGCAGCAGGCATCATTCAGATATCACTGCACAAAGTCCAGGATGTCATATGACGTCCACCCGGGATGGGAAATCCCCTCTGTGGACGTCATATAACTATGTGCAGTACGGAAGTGGTTAAAGGAACCCTATCACAAGAGAAATAAGTGGACTATCATTGCTAACCTATCCATCTAAAAATGCTAGTTGCCTGGCACTCATGCTAACCCTTCTGCCTCAATACATTGGGTCAAGCATTGGGACCAGCATTTCCTGAAGTAGTTCAGCAACTGCTCAGGGCTCATAACTGACACAAATTCCAGGTAGCTGGAGGAAGGCAAGATTGTCTATCAACAAAGCCTTTTGTTTTCTTTTATGTACGCCTAACAAAACCTATTGTTTAAAGTAGATTTCCAGCTTTGTCTCACAAAAAAAAGTTTCTTTGTCCCACCTTGCTCCAAACAAATTATTTCCATTACAAATCAAGGAAATCGCTGTGCTCGAATAGCATTAGCTACATAAATTAGGTAGGGTTGAGTGCTGGTAGCAGTAGGGCAACTTCCCTTCTGCTGTCAGATTAAAAAAAAAAAGTCAGGTTGAGGGTTTCTCCATCATTCAGTAGAAGCTTTGTTTTTTTATCAATGAATACAATACTTCCTCTGAGAAGTCTTGGTAGAGACGGGTGGATGATGTCACGATTTCCAACTTGGCCAATCACAGAAAGCCTTGTATTCATTGATAAAATAACAAGGCTCCTCCTGAATGGTGGACTTTCTTTAAATCCAGCAGCAGAAGGGAAGTCGCCCACACTGCTGCCAGATCACAGCACCACATACTCTATGTAGCTAATGTGACTACAGTATATTAGAGCACATCCAGCAGCCACATCATTTTGTAATTGAAACCGTTCGACTGGGCTAGCTTGGCCCAAGGCTTGTGTTATTAGCCCTCAAAGCGGAGCTCCACCAAAAAGGTAAAGCCCCGCTTGTTTGCCCCCCCCCCCCCGCTGCCACTTTAGGCACCTTTCGGAAGGAGGAGGGGGCGCAGCGAGATCCCCTGAAAGTCCCCCCCCCCTCTCCTCCTTCCCCCACTGCTGGGCCATTCACAAAGTGCATCACGCTTCGCACATGCGCAGTAGGGAACTGGCTGTGAAGCCGCAAAGGCTTCACTGCCGGTTTCCTTTAGAAGGAATGGCGGCGGCAGCACCCAAAAGCTGATTGAAAAATCAGCTGGGGTGCCGATATAGTGAAATCCCTGGACAGGCAAGTGTCCTAATATTAAAAGTCTGCAGCTACAACTGATGCAAATCTTTTGGTAAAAATCAGAAGTCTGGCTTGCAGCATCTCTAAATTTGCCCTAATTAATAAAAATAAAGTCCTAAACAGCAAAAACACCCATAATGAGAAATGTTTTAAGAACTCCAGGAAGCCGGTGTGTATAGCACAGTGGTTGCTAAGTGTTAAGTACAATTCACATTAATCTGTGACATTCTTTATTAGTTATCCTGCCTTGGAAACCTGCCTGCTCTTTACTTTCTGAATTGCTGTAACTGTCCCCATAGACTCCTATTGAACACACAGTTGCCATTCAAGCAATGCACAGAAACCAAAAGCTGTATATAGTAGTAACGCTACCTCTGACAGCCAAGGTGGCAAAGAATTCCATGGATTGAATGTTAACACTTCTTTCTCATGGCGATTTAGGCTTTACTGAAGTAGTCATTTAAAAAGGGGGAAAATACACGTGGTTTGTTTGCTTAAATGGTTTCATTTTTCTTTATAAGGAAAAATAAAAAAAGACTAAGAAAAATGGTCCCTGGTGTAGAACAGGAGGTGGTGCAATGTCAACCATGACTGAGCCTATGATCCAGGGAGATCTGACTGCTCCACTGTTCAGACACCAAACACTTTCAGACAGCAATGAGCAGACAGGTGTTGGTCACAGCAGGGAAACAGCTGAGAGCTTACACTCTACACATCATAATAAAGCAACAATCACTTGATACATGCACATTCTGAGGTGGGAATGCTCTATACCAGACAACTGTTATCTAGATCGATTTTGGCAGTTTGCTGGCCAAGATGGTATTTTTTTTTTACAAATAATTTCTAAGACTAGATATGAGAGCATTCAAAGCAATTTGAACATGAGCTTAACATACCTCTTTAAAAATAGATGGAAGACACACTTCAGGAGGTAAAGGATAACCTGTGATAAAAACAAACCACAACAGTGATGAAGATCATACAGTAAAAGAGCGGTTGTAAAAAAAATATATATATATATATATATATATATATATATATATATATATATATATTATTTATATATTGTAAGAGAACAAAACTAGTACAGACTAATGCTTGCGAACACACGACCGTTTTTAATGGTCTAGAAAAAACAAAGTTTTTTTTAACCCGATTATTGTTAAGCCGGCCTTGCCTACACACGATCGTGAAAAAACAATGCTTTAGCAAAGCGCGGTGATGTACAACACGTACAACGGCACTATAAAGGGCAAGTACCATTAAGATAGCGCCACCCTTGGGGCTGCTTTTGCTGATTTTGTGTTAGTAAAACTTTGGTGATAGACTATTTGCGCTTTTCAGTCTGTTACAGCGTGACGAATGTGCCATCTTCATTACGAACGCTAGTTTTACCAGAACAAGCGCTCCCGTCTCAAAACTTGCTTCTGAGCATGCGCGTTTTTTTCACGTCGTTAAAGCCCACACACGACCATTTTTTACAACGTTAAAAACGACGTTAAACTTTAGAGCATGTTCTAAATTTTTAATGGCCATTTTTTACATTGTGAAAAATGCTCTGGAGCCCACACACACGATCGTTTTTAATGACATTAAAAAAAAAAAAAACATTTTTTACATCCCGAAAAACGGTCATGTGTACTCGGCATTAGCATACAAAATATAGTAAATCACAAAATACTAATATAACCTATATAACAATAATCTATATCATAATAAATAGTATAAGAATCTGCTAGATTATATTTGAAAAAAAAAAACACACAAGTGAAATGACATGACAAAAATGACTTACAATCAGACTTAAAGTTCTGTGCCCTACAAATTGGATCGTGGCATTTCTGATACCAAACATCTCTCTTCAGATCTACCAGAAGCCTAAAGAGAGAGATGGGACAATGAAATCCTAGTGAACAGAGTGAACAGTGAGTCAGGCAATGTCCATGCAAATGATACAACTCGCCTAACATGCAAAGCAACATGCACTCACTTCAGGTGAATGTAGACATTGTTACATGTGAAATGATCATTTGTGGGCTGTATTATTTTAACTATCGATATTTGAAGTTTTGATTACCTGTTCCCTATTAAAATAATTACCCCCTCCCATATATGCAGTGCATGCATAGTGGTAAAGAAATCACTGCTCATAGTCATTTTGCATACATAGCAATATACTGTCAGTTCTTTAAAAAAGAACATGGTCAATTGATCAAAGCTAAGATCGGTGTTATATGAAATTTACAGAAGTGAAGACACTAACAATCAAAAATAGGCCTTTACAGGTCTACAGCTAAAAATATGACTGGCTGTTATTAAAGGCTGTACATGATTAGAATGTCAAAATAGATTAATTTGCAATAATGAACCCCAACAAATACTCCACTGCCACATGAGCAATGAATGAATATGATCATTAGATGTAAACACTGCTTACACAATTAGGCCCCATACACACGATAGAATTTATCCGCAGATACGGTTCAGCGGACCGTATCCGCGGATAAATCCTCTCTAAGATTTCAGAGGATTTCAATGCGATGGCGTGTACACACCATCGCATTGAAATCCGCGCTGAAATCCTCTGCCGATGACGTGTCGCGCCGTCGCCGCTATTATGACGCGGCGACGGGCGCGACACTGTCATATAAGGAATTCCACGCATGCGTCTATTCATTACGGCGCGTGCGGGGAATCCCTTTGGACGGATGGATCCGGTAAGTCTGTACAGACGAGCGGATCCATCCGTTGGAATGGATTCCAGCAGATAGATATTCTGTGCATGTCGACAAATATTTATCTGCTGGAAATCCATTCCAGGGGAGATTTATCTGCGGATAGATATCCGACGGAGTGTACACACCATAGGATCTATCCGCAGAAACCCATTTGATGGGATTTATCTGCGGATAGATTCTATGGTGTGTATGGGGCCTTAGGAAAAGCTGTAGGTAACAACCAAGTATATAAATGTTAGGTGCCATCTAGAATATGAAATAGATCAAAACAAAATACTATAAACAACGCAAGGGAGTTATTGCTTAAAGTAAATGATTAATGGACTGATTGTACAAAGCTGGACAAACAATTTTAATTAAATAAAAAAATACTATAAAAAGCTAAACTAATATGCAAAGTTCAGTAAGTCACACCAACCAATAAGTACACATCCCACAACGTTGTACACATCATATAAAAGCAGCAATCTAAAATAGGATTTATTGCTAAAGGTTACTGTACATTAAAAGGAGACGTGTGGGATTGGAAAAAAATAAACAAACATACATACATACTTATCTAGATGGCTGCAGCTTCGATTCGATGCTGCAGCTGTCCCCATCTGACCCCAAGACCAAGAACTGAGCAATCACATGACCGCTGATCACTCAGTTCTCGATCTTCACTGAGCAGTGACTTTCAGTCACCAGCATTCTGTTCTGCCCCTCCAAAACACCAGTGAAGTGAGAGCGGCTTGCTCAAGCTCCCAGCAGCACACCAAGAGGCAGAGCCAGCTGCTGGTTAGGCATCTGGGCAGATCCTGACATTATTATCAGGATCCCTGCAGAGCCTGGTTTGGCTCTGCGACTTCAGCCGACAGCAGATTTTAGACTGCTGTTGGCTGAATCTGGGTCACAGGAGTGTAGAAATAAGTGCACTCCTCTGACCCACATGAGAAGTATGACCAAAAGAGCTTTGGCCATACTTCTCTTTTAAAGGGGTTGTAAAGGTAAAACATTTTTTTCCTAAATAGATTCCTTTACCTTAGTGCAGTCCTCCTTCACTTACCTCATCCTTCCATTTTGCTTTTAAATGTCCTTATTTCTTCTGGGAAATCCTCACTTCCTGTTCTTCTGTCTGTAACTCCACACAGTAATGCGAGGCTTTCTCCCTGGTGTGGACAACAGGAGAGTCAAGATGCCCACTAACACACAGCTCCTTTCTCTATCTGCAACATAGAGAGCGTCCTGACTCTCCTGTTGTCCAAGGGAGGAGGCGAGCATGACACTCCACACCAGGGAGAAAGTGTCACATTACTGTGTGTAGTTACAGACAGAAGAACAGGAAGTGAGGATTTCTCAGAAAAAATAAGGACATTTAAAAGCAAAATCGAAGGATGAGGTAAGTGAAGGAAGGTATTTAGGATTTTTTTTTTTTTACCTTTACAACCCCTTTAAGTATCAGCAATACTGCTTCCCCTGCCTTATTTCTGCCATTCATGCCAGCATGCTTTTTTCCAAAAAAAGCTGCAGATGGGGCCTGTTTTGGTATCTTTTATTGTCAGTAGAAGTACCTACATATTCTTGGCAGTATTTTAAACTCTCAGCTAGTACCTTGAATGCCCTGATTGGCTTCTAACATCTGCATAACTTTGACCACCTCTGTAGCATAATGTATTGGCAAGAATCAGCTTCACAAAGGCAATCACATTTAATCTGGCTATACACTGATTGAATTTGTGCCGTGGGTGGCCGTATCAGCACCACCCGGTTCGGCAACAGTTGATTTTTCTTCAACTGACTTTGTCTAGAGAACTGGGCAGAAAATTCTCAGGCAGACAGCTCCGGGATCCAATCAGATACAGGTACTGTTCAAGTATCCCGATAGACGTGGGTGCCTAGTGTCAGAATACTGCAGCTGGCACTGCAGATTTGTCCATGCACAAAGAAAAGGGAATCAGGTGATTTCTCTTGTTCAGCCTGCATGGCCAGTGTTGGACTGGTCAGTCTAATATTAAAGGATACCTGCACCAATGAATGAAGTATTTGTAGTAGTAGATACCAGACTGAGTACAAATGCTGGTTCTATTCTCTATTCTTTTCCCCCCACCTGTTATCCTTCTCATTCCATTCAGTTTTGAATGCAGCAAGGCAGGTTACATCACACTCTGCCCTGTGATATACAAAATATCAAAGACTTTGTGTCTCAAGGTGCATGCTATGGGAATGCAGGGTGAGAAGGTTGCATGGCGCTAAGGGTTTAGGACACTGAAACATGGTCAAAGCCGAAGTGTAGCTAAAAACAAAAACAGAAAAATCAGCATAAGGGACATAGCTTACAGTCAGCAAGATATGTCCCTTGTGCCGATTCCATTTCTTTCAGTTGAAGTTTTCTTCGCTCCCTGCCCCCCCCATAATCTTCCAGTGTAGTGGGGTAATTTATTACAACTAAAGGGTTGCCACATGCTATCATTAAGAGAGAGCCCTGACTATGCCTGCCCTTTCCTTCTAGCTGCACTGTACTACAGCTTCTAACAGGATCTATGAATGAAGGGTGTGGACCTTTTAATCATCCACCCATCCTCCATTCTTAGATCCTGTTTTATTCATAGAAGCTGTAGTAAAGCTTCTATGAATAGAGCAGCTAAGTAGAAAATGGCATAGTCAGGCTATCTTATTGAGAGGCTATGACAGTCCCTTAACTTTATAAACCCCCGCTGAACTGTAAGGATTAGGGAGGGGGTGGAGTTCAGGTACTTGAGAAGATTTCAACTAAAAGAAGATGAATCAGCACAAGGGACACATCCTACTAACCGTAAGTTATGCCCCTAATGCAAATACACAAAACAACGTAAACTTCATCTACCAAAGAATGGTAGATAAAATATAAAAGGGAACAACTTACATGACATTGTTGCTTTTGTGAGCACGGCCTATGTTTTCACACCAGCGATAGTTGGTTGTGTCATAGACAAGTAATTCCTCTAAAGCAAAGTAGTTCCACTGCCGAATACCTTATGCAAATTTCACAACAAAAAAAACTCTTATTTTAATGCAACAAAAATACTTATTTATTTATTTATACCACATACAATAATTGCAAATAAAAATGCACCAAATGGTTTGCCACAAAGTCTAAAATAAAGGGATTTTTAATACAGCTTACCTGTAAAATCCTTTTCTTGGAGTACATCACGGGACACAGAGCGGCATATTCATTACTATATGGGTTATATGGAGTACCTTCAGGTGTTGACACTGGCAATCTCAAACAGGAAATGCCCCTCCCTATATAACCCCCTCCCATAGGAGGAGTACCTCAGTTTTGTAGCAAGCAGTATGCCTCCCAAAATGGTCCCCAAAAAGAGGGGTGGGAGCTCTGTGTCCCGTGATGTACTCCAAGAAAAGGATTTTACAGGTAAGCTGTATTAAAAATCCCTTTTTCTTTATCGTACATCACGGGACACAGAGCGGCATATTCATTACTATATGGGATGTCCCAAAGCAATGCTCACAATGAGGGGAGGGAGAACATCTCCAAGACAAAAGGATTTAATTTAGAGAAATACTCAAATCATAATAAATCCAATTTAGTTGAGAAAAATAATCTTAAATTTTAAATTTAACTCAAAAAAGAGGAGCCCCCGGAATCCGAGGGTCTCAAACTGCAGCCTGCAGCACTGCCTGCCCAAAGGCTGTATCAGACTTCCTTCTTACGTCCAACTGGTAGAATTTTGTAAACGTGTGGACAGAAGACCAGGTTGCCGCCTTGCAAACTTGAGCCATAGAGATCTGGTGGTGTGCTGCCCAGGAGGCGCCCATGGCCCTAGTAGAATGAGCCTTTAATGATACTGGAGGAGGCAACCCTTTCAAGCCGTAGGCCTGAGTGATTAATTGCTTAATCCACCTAGAAATGGTGGACTTTGCAGCTGCCTGCCCCTTCTTGGGCCCATCCGGTAATATGAACAGCACATCTGTTTTCCGGATCTTCTTTGTAGCTTTAAGATAGGCCTTCATGGCCCTGACGATATCCAAGGTATGCAGCAACCCTTCCTTTCTGGAAGTAGGTTTAGGGAAGAAGGATGGTAATACCAAATCCTGGTTCAAATGAAAACTGGATACAACCTTCGGTAGGAAGGAAGGATGAGGGCGGAGAACGACCCTGTCCTTATGAAAAATAAGATATGGTTCCTTACAGGATAAGGCCGCCAGTTCCGATACTCTTCTTGCGGAAACTATGGCGACCAAAAATACTAACTTCCTTGTCAGTAAAACCAAAGGAATTTCAGCCAACGGCTCAAACGGTTGTTTCTGTAAACTTGACAGAACAAGGTTTAAATCCCACGGGCAAAGCGGGGATTTAACTGGAGGTTTAATACGTAAGACCCCTTGAAGGAAGGTCTTAACCAGCGAGTGGGTGGCCAGCGGCCGCTGAAACCACACTGACAGAGCAGAAATCTGTCCTTTGATTGTGCTTAATGCCAATCCTTTATCCACTCCTAGCTGGAGAAAACTTAATACTCTATCGATGGTAAATTTGCGAGAAAGCCATCGCTTGGACTCACACCAGCCTACATAGGCCTTCCAGACCCTGTAATAAATCACCCTAGAGACCGGTTTCCTGGCTCTGATTAGGGTAGAGATTACTTTCTGAGACAGACCTCTACCCCTGAGAATCAGGGATTCAGCTTCCAGGCCGTCAAATTTAGATGCCGTAAGGCAGGGTGGAGGATCGGACCTTGCGATAGCAGGTCTGGCCGTAGAGGAAGAGTCCAAGGGTCTCCCACTACCATCCTTAAGATTAGTGAGTACCATGCCCTTCTGGGCCATGCTGGAGCTACCAGGATGACTGGTATGTGCTCCACCCGGATCCTGCGCAGCAGGCGGGGTAGTAACTGGAGCGGGGGAAACGCATAAAGAAGTTTGAACTGATGCCAAGGGCAAACCAACGCATCGGTTCCGCAGGCCATCGGATCCGTTGAGCGGGACATGAACCTGTCTAGCTTCTTGTTGAGTCTCGATGCCATGATATCCACGTCCGGCACTCCCCATCTTTGGCAGAGTGCTTGAAAGATTTGTGGATGCAGAGACCATTGCCCCGGCAATAGAGTCTGGCGGCTTAAGAAGTCCGCCTGAAAGTTGTCCACTCCTGGAATGAATATTGCCGATATGCAGGGCACATGAGCCTCTGCCCATAGGAGAATCAAGCTCACCTCTCTCTGAGCGGCTTGACTCCTGGTTCCCCCTTGGTGATTTATGTATGCCACGGCCGTGGCATTGTCTGATTGAATTCTCACCGGGAACCCCTGCAATTTTGACGTCCAAGCCCTGAGGGCTAGTCGAGCAGCTCTGAGCTCCAAGATGTTGATGGGCAACTGCTTCTCTGGCGTTGCCCAAGTACCTTGGCGAGTGCAACCATCCAAAATTGCTCCCCAGCCCGTCAGGCTGGCGTCTGTGGTCACTATCTTCCAAGCCACTGGGCTGAAAGACTTCCCCTTCAGTAGATTCTGAGGGTCTAACCACCAACACAGACTTTGTCGGACTCTTGATGAGAGCGGCAACGGGATATCCAAGGCCCGTGGCCTTCTGCTCCATGCTGACAGGATGGCTGCTTGCAGGAATGCGAGTGTGGCTCTGGGCGTATGGTACCGCCTCGAATGTGGCCACCATCTTGCCTAGTAACCTCATACATAGGCGAATAGTCGGTTCCTTCTTGCTTAGAACCAGTAGGATTAATTCCTTGATGGCTTTGACCTTCCTCAGAGGTAGAAACACTCTTTGTTGTTCTGTGTCTAATCTCATGCCGAGATATTCCAACTGCCTTGTGGGCAGGAACGCTGACTTTTCTCGATTTAGGACCCAGCCGAACTTCTCGAGGTATTGGACCGTGAGGGCCACTGCTCGCTCCAAGCCGGGAGACGAGTGATCTATGACTAGGAGGTCGTCCAGGTATGCTAAGATCGTGACCCCTTGGATCCTTAGTTTGGCTAGGATTGGAGCTAGGACCTTCGTGAACACCTGGGGGGCCGTAGCCAACCCGAAGGGAAGCGCCACGAATTGGAAGTGACGCGAAGCCACCATGAAGCGTAGATATTTTTGATGTGGCTGATAAATTGGAAGATGGAGGTAGGCATCCTTTATGTCTATGGACGCCATGAAGTCGTCCTTTTGGAGTGTGGTAGCTGCTGACCGCACGGATTCCATCCGAAATGAGCGGATCTTTAGGTATGTATTTACCATCTTTAGGTCCAAAATTGGCCTGACATCTCCATTGGACTTCGGGATGATGAATAGGTTGGAGTAGAAACCTAGCCCCTGTTCCAGGACTGGTACCTCTACTATTACTTCCTGGGAAAGTAGATGATTTAATGCCGACATTAATGCGGCTCCTTTCTCCGGATCGTTTGGAATCCTCGACTCCTGGAAATGAAGAGGAGGAAACCTTAGGAAATCTAATTTGTGGCCCGTGGCCACGGAAGACCGTACCCACTCGTCGGGAATGCTGGCTTCCCAAACCTCTGAAAAGAGTCGCAGCCTTCCCCCCACCTTCGTGGGTGGGGGCGCCCCTTCATAAGGTCGGCTTGGGGGCTGGTTTTGCTGGTTTGCGAACCCACTGCTTTCTGCCTCTAGCAGCCTGTCCTTGTGATCTGCTGTTGAAGCCGAAGTTTGCTTTCGCAGGAGGCCGTCGATACTGTTTGGCATTAGAGGGCCCCTGCCCAGGGGAGTACTGTCGTTTAAACGCAGGCCCCTGAAACTTCCTCTTAGTCGGCAAGAGAGTACTTTTGCCATTTGAAATGGTTTGAATGTATTTATCTAGGTTTTCTCCGAAGAGTCGTCCTCCATGGAAGGGGAACCCTACCAGGAGCTTCTTGCATGGGGGCTCGGCCTCCCAGCTTTTTAACCATAAGAGTCTTCTCATATGGATAAGGGATAACGATAAACGTGACGCTTGCTGGATAGAATCCTTAATTGCGTCTACTGTAAAACATATGGCCCTAGGGACATCCGAAAATTCTTCTGCCTGCTGGGCAGGAATAAGTTTAAGCATCTGCTTAACTTGATCCGATAATGCTTGAGCAACCCCAATCGCAGCCACAGCTGGCTGTACTACTGCCCCTGCAGTAGTGAAGGAGTTCTTAAGTAGTGCTTCCAAGCGTTTATCAACTGGATCCTTGAATACCTGTATGTTTTCTACAGGGCATGTTAATGATTTGTTAATACATGAGATGGCTGCGTCCACTGCAGGAGTAGCCCATTTCTTGGAAAATTTATCTTCCATAGGATATAGGGCAGAGAATCTTTTAGGTGGTAAGAAGATTTTATCTGGCTTGTTCCAATCTTGGAACAAAACTCCCTCTAGTAGAGGGTGGATCGGAAATACTGCATTGCTTTGAGGCGCCCTCAGTGAGCCCAAAGCTGAAACCGTAGATACCTGGAGATCTGGTACTGGCAAGTTGAATGCATTATGGACCAAGTCCGTTAAGGCTTGAATCCACCAGCTCTCCCCTTGGGAGACTGCTCCAGACTCCTCTGTATCCGGATCTTCGATCCCTGAACCTACTTGGTCCTTGTCCAAGAGGTCGTCCAATTCCCCTGAGGAAAGGACCTCCTCTTCTGAGGGTCCGCGCTCGGGCGACGGAGATCTAATCCGTTTACTGCCCCGCATAGCTGTGGCTATCATTTTTCCCATTCTTTTCTCCATCTCTCTTAAAGAGGTGAGTAATACCTCGTCCGTGACCATCTTAGGGTTGGACTGACCCGCGCCAGCTCCAGCCCCAGATCCCGATGGCCTCAAGGCTCCCTGTGGGGAAAGCAGCGGCATAGCTTTGTCCGAGACCTCAGACTCTCTGGGGGAATCCCCACCTCTTGTACCCTCTGACCCGGATGCCATGGTACAATACCGAGGTACACCTGCTACCTATTGGTATTTGGAACTATAAAAGTTAATTGCCCAAACACCTGTTTGGGGGATAAAAAATGCTTCCTCTCCCCTAGATGACTTTTTTTTTTTTTTTTTCAATCTTTTTTTTTTTTTTTTTTTCGTTTTTGTTTCAAATCCAGGAAAGAAAAAGCATTCTGTCCCCCTGAGTAGTATTGCAAAGAAAAACTATGAGATGGAAAAGAAACAGCCTATTTCTAGGCTTGAAAACAGTCTTCTGAAGACTGCAATATCCTTTCTGGCCACTGTGTGTCCTCGGCGCCCCGTGCTGCCGCTCTGGTCTTTCCTCCCCAGTTCCAATATATAGAATGAGCTGTTTGGAACGAAAAAGGAAGGGCCGCCCCTTCCTTAAACCACTGACCCGCCCTTCCCCCCTCAGCTAAACGGCGCGAATTGCGCCTATAACACGTGAACGCGCGCGCGCGCCCTCCGATAGGGGGGGGGGGGTTGGGGGGAAGGGAGCCTCTCTGCTCCAGCCTGGAACCACAAGGAGGTCAGCGTTTTGCCTGCTTGCAGGCTCTGAGGAGGAAGACTGATGGAGCATCGCCTGGAGGCTTGCAGGTAAGCACAGCTCTCTGACACACACACATACACTTTATATCACACAGGCCCCACTCAATGCTTTTCCAACACTACAAGGGAGGTCACTTCTTATGGGGAATAATACACATAGAGCCATCCTATCATTAAGATATGTGACTAGTTTGCCAGATGCAGCGCATAACTTTAGGCATGTCCCCTGTGACCCCCCAGAAAAAACCTGCTAAGAACCAAGTTCCGCAAGTTTTCCCCTCACTTACCTGCTCCATGCCGCAGGACTTTGCCAAGCAAGAGGCCCAATCTTCCCCCATCTCCGTGGGGATGTCTAGACCTTCAGGCCCTGGGTTCCTATGAAGGATCCACTGTCCTGGGCCCATATAGCACTCTGGCAACAGAAACATTAGGCACCCAAAGGTTTCTAAGTTCTGGGCCCAGGGTCCAGCTCTCTAAAAAGAAAAGCATTATGGGCTATACCCCAAGGGTTTGGGGTCCGGTTACTGACCACTTTAGCGCTGAGGCCTTTGGACAGAACCGGTAGCTCACCTAATCCCAAGGATGCGGAGGCAAGCTAAACCATGACCAACACCTAAGACACTGGCGTAAAAACTGAGGTACTCCTCCTATGGGAGGGGGTTATATAGGGAGGGGCATTTCCTGTTTGAGATTGCCAGTGTCAACACCTGAAGGTACTCCATATAACCCATATAGTAATGAATATGCCGCTCTGTGTCCCGTGATGTACGATAAAGAAAATTCTACACTACGCTGGGTCCATGTACGTTGGATCTTTCTGCCAGGAGCTGGCAAAAAAAACACCCAAAACAATATTTTGACACATAATTACTCGTGTTTCTGGCCATATGCCATTTAGAAGCGTATGCTCATAAACTCATTGGGCCAGATTCACAGAGGAAATACGCCGGAGTATCTACTGATACTCCGGCGTATTTTCAAATTTGCCGCGTCGTATCTTTATTTGTAATTCACAAAAAAGATACGACGGCTTTTGGCTAAGATCCGACAGGCTTACGGCTTCGTACGCCTTCGGATCTTAGGATGCAATACTTCGGCCGCCGCTGGGTGGAGTTCGCGTCGTTTTCCAGCGTCGGGTATGCAAATGAGCTTTTACGGCGATCCACGAAGGTACGCGCGTTCGTTACGTCGTCGCTAGTCGGTTTTTCCCGTCGCAAAGTTAGGCCTGCTTTTTCATGGCTTAACTTTAGACGAGCCATGTTAAAGTATGGCCGTCGTTCCCGCGTCGAATTTCAAATTTTTTTTTTTTGCGCAAGACGTCCGGTAATACGAAAGTACGTTACGCACGTCGCCATTCAAAACATTATGTCGGGCGACGTCATTTCGCGCAATGCACGTCGGGAAATTTTCACACGGAGCATGCGCAGAATGTTTGGCGCGGGAACGCGCCTAATTTAAATGGTACACGCCCCATTTGAATTAGGCGGTCTTGCGCCGGACGGCTTTACGCTACACCGCCGTAAGTTTACACGCAAGTGCTTGGTGAATCAGGCACTTGTGCTGAAAACTTGCGGCGGTGTAACGTAAAGACTATACGTTACGCCGCCGCAGTTCTTTATGAATCTGGCCCATTCTGTTGGCTAGAATACTAATTTATTCTAGCCGTTAGAAGCAATTTGTGCGCATGTACGAGCGTTTGTACATAAAATATGCCCATAAGCTTCTCTCTCCGAATGTAGGTTTGGGGAATTTTTTTTTATTCCTTTGAACACTGCTATAAATTAAAAAAACATAAACACCACAATATGTATGGATAGAGGCATTAAAAAAAAAAAAAACACACAACGTCTGTCTATGAGACTCAAATGTATTTTTTTTTTTTTTTTTAGTTAAATATGTTTAGTTTAGAGTTGTAGACCGTTATGCACATGGCTATGTGCACCAATTGGCTGGGGTAGGCCCCAAACGCCCTGTTTTGTACCTTCACAGTGAAAAAAAAGATACAGTAAAAAAAAGATACAGTAAAAAAAAGATACAGTAGCATCCATGCAAGGCCCCTTTTACACATGCTGTCCGTTTTTTATCCATCTTTTGACAGGTAAAAAACAGACATCAACACATCTCTATGGAAAAACGGATGTTGATGGATGATCATCCATTTACATCTGCATCCATCAACATCCGTTTTTTTTTAAAACTGATCAAAGCTCCATTTTTCCTCTGTTAAAAAAGGGACTGGACTAAAAATGGATGTAAACTGACAAATGGTCTGTTTTTTATCAATTTTTACATTAGTAGTGGATGTAAAAAAATTACTGATGAAAAAGTGATGAATACTTTATCTGTTTGGATGTGACTGAACTGATGAAATGAACAGTCTGCAAGTGTGAAAGGGGCCTAAGTTTGTGCAGGCCAGGCAGAAATGGGGAAAAAAAACAGGGTTCTTTGCATATGTACAGTATAATCATCATTCCAATCCACAGTACAGGTATACAAAAAGTTATACTGTACACCATCTAGAGTACTCTGATCTAAACATCTGGGGGCAGATCCACAAAAGGATTACGCTGGCGTATCTATTGATACGCCGGCGTAATTTTAACTTTCCTGCATCGTATCTTTGTTTTGTATCCACAAAACAAGATACGACGGCATCTGGGATCGATCCGACAGGCGTACGTCTTAGTACGCCGTCGGATCTTAGATGCAATTTTTTGGCGGCCGCTAGGTGGCGTTTCCTTTGAAATCCGCGTCGAGTATGCAAATTAGCTATTTACGGCAATCCGAGAACGTACGTCCGGCGCATTTTTTTACGCCGTTTTCGTTCGGCTTTTTCCGGCGTATAGTTAAAGCTGCCGTTATGAGGCGTACTCAATGTTAAGTATGGCCGTCGTTCCCGCGTACAATTTTGAAATTTTTACGTAGTTTGTGTAAGTCGTTCGCGAATAGGGATTTGCGTAGAATGACGTCACCGTCGTAAGCATTGGCTTGTTCCGGGTTAATTTCGAGCATGCGCACTGCGGCGGCGTAGTGTATCTTAGATACGCTACGCCCGGCGGGAAGATGCGCCCAGGTACGTGGATCTACCCCCTGGTGTCTCTGAACATCTAGGACACTTTTATAAAGCAGCACCATGTCCTTACAGCCAATAAAAAAAAAAATACTGTGTATTTATAATTTTGGTTTCCTACAGTTCAGCTAAAAAATAAATGCACATCTATAAAACATAGTAAGTGGAGCACTATTAAATCAACAGAGGAGAGCCTGTCAAAGTCATGTGACTCTGGCCTCTCCTCCAATTATGGTGTTCTTTATAATCCATGAAGTACAGAAATCTCTGTAAGGCACCCCAGACTATGGGGGGTTATTTACGAAAGGCAAATCCACTTTGCACTACTTGGAAGTGCAGTCGCTGTAAATCTGAGGGGAAGATCTGAAATGAGGGGAAGCCCTGCTGATTTTATTATCCAATCATGTGTAAGCTAAAATGCTGTTTTTTATTTTCCTTGCATGTCCCCCTCGGATCTACAGCGACTGCACTTCCAAGTGCACTTTCAGTGCAATTTCAAGTGCACTTGTAGTGCAAAGTGGATTTGGCTTTAGTAAATAACCCCCTATGTCTGCTTTTCATGAATATGCTGTAAATAGCAGGCTGCAATGTGGACAAACATAGTGGTGTAGAGGGAATATACGGGTCCCAGTAGTCTTATGCAATATTACTGTAAAACCATTTGCAATTTGAAACCAGCAAGTAATCACAGAAACATGATTAGTTCACATGGTATAATGGAGCCCTACAATTATGTAGAAACCTTTAAATTTGTAATTTTGCAAACCATGTTTCCAAAGCAAGTGCCAGTTTCTCTGGTAGCCATTGTAGACCCATTTTGAAAATGTTTCTTGCCTGGCTCTACTATCTTTTGCTTCATTTCTTTGAGGCACTGACCCAGAAGAAGTAAGCAGATACATTCTTCTGACTTCTGACCTATAAATTGTTTTAGGTCAGTGACTCACAAAGAATCTAACAGAAAGTTACAAAGCCTCTAGCATTCCCAGAAAAGGTCGGCAATAGCTACTTTCCTTAAAAGACCACTGGAAGAATGAAATAATATTTTAGTTCTAAATGGCACAAACCCCAGGAAACGTACCTCCTTGGAATCCTTCTCTTGTGACAAGTGACCATATGAATTGATCAATTTCTGGATAAGGAGAAACCTGATATCCATTCATGACACTGCCTGATGAAGAGGGAACACAGCATTGTTACACTGTAGGGTAGATGTTGTTTGGTGTTTTTAACTTCACTTGGCAGGATGAATTAGCAAAAATCATATGCGACAGCACCCGCCCAACATCCTACGTAAAACACTTCACATTATCTAGATCATGCTTTTAAACATGGAAGAATGAATATTGTGAATTTTACATACACAGAACAGGCACCAATTAACGCAAATTAGAAAAATATGCATATTCCATAATGTAAATGTGTATGTTTTATTTTATTTTTTTGAGGGCAGGTAGGGGTGGGTTAAATAAAATGACACCACTACCTCAGCACTGCCTGAAACCCTAAGTAGATACATAATCAGTGTAAAATTGGGCATACCCCCTTGTCCTATGTGCCAAAAGCAAAGGCCTGCTGATGCACAGCTTGGGCACTTTATTGTGGGATATGGGCAGGGAGTTTCTGCTGCAGTTGGTAAGAGCTGATACCGTGTTTCCCCAAAAATAAGACCCATTTCAATTTTCTAGGATTGCTGCAATATAAGTACCGCCCCAAAAATAAGCCCTAGTTAAAGTCCTTGTAAAATCTTGTAATCCATGCTGTAAATTGATCATATAATGTCAGCTCAGGTGTTGGCATCTCTGTAATCCCCCAAATAAACCCTAGTTAAAGTCCTTGTAAAATCATTTAGTCCACTCTGTAAATGGATTATATAATGTCTAGTGTGTGTCTTTATGTAACATTGTAGAAAATACCTTATTAACAGCGCCGCTAGGCGCTCATGTGAACCGCCGGAGCTCTCCCCCCCCCCCTGACGTCAGCGGCTCCTCCCTCTGCAGAGCAGGGAAGGAGAGCTCTGTCAGGTCATGCGAGTGCCCAGCAGCGCTGTAAATAAGGTATTTTCTACAATTTTACATAAAGACACACACTAGACATTATGGGCCAGATTCTCGTAGAATGGCGTATCTATGCGGCGGCGTAACATATCCGATTTACGTTACGTTTTTCAGGCAAGTGCTTTATTCACAAAGCACTTGCCTGTAAAGTTGCGGCGGTGTAGCGTAAATCACGCAGCGTAATTCAAATTTGGCGGGTAGGGGGCATGTATCATTTAAATGAAGCGCGCCCCCGCGCCGAACGAACTGCGCATGCGCCGTCCGTAAAATATCCCAGTGTGCATTGCTCCAAATGACGTCGCAAGGACGTCATTGGTTTCGACATGAACGTAAATGACGTCCAGCCCCATTCACGGACGACTTACGCAAACGACGTAACTTTTAAAAATTTTGACGCTGGAACGACGGCCATACTTAACATTGGCTGCGCCTCATATAGCAGGGACAACTTTACGCCGGGAGAAGCCTAACGTAAACGTCGTAACTTTACTGCGTCGGCCGCGCGTACGTTCGGGAATTCGCGTATCTAGCTAATTTGCATACTCAACTCGGATTTCGACGGAAGCGCCACCTAGCAGGCCAAAAAAAAAATGCACTTAAGATTTGACGGCGTAAGAGACTTACGCCTGTCAGATCTAATGAATATCTATGCGTAACTGATTCTAAGAATCAGTCGCATAGATACGACGGCTCAGATTAGGACTTACGACGGCGTACATGGCGCTGCGCCGTCGTAAGTCCTTTGAGAATCTGGGCCTATATAATCCATTTACAGAGTGGACTAAATGATTTTACAAGGACTTTAACTAGGGTTTATTTGGGGGAACACAGAGATGCCAACACGGGGGGAGAGAGAGAGAGAGAGAGAGAGAAGAAAGGGGACAGATCAGACATCCCATAAAAATAAGCCCCAATGCATTTTTTGTAGTCAAAATTAATATGACTAGTCTTATTTGCGGGAAAACACGGTAGCTTTTGCTGCGGTTAGCTTTGTCACTTTATATTCATACACAGGTTTGTACCAATGTCTAGAACAATACAGCATACCAGCTTACTCTGATTTTGTAAAATCCTATGCATATTAAAAGTGTACTAAAACAACTAGTTCACCTGGAAAATTGGTGGCAAGGTGTTGTCAATGAGGACCTTATTGCCTGGTACACACAGGCAGTTTTTTCAATTCAACCAAGTGTGCTCAATGAAAAAAAAAGAACTAAGGCACTTGCGAGGAGCTTGCTGTCCTAACCACTCAATGTTAGTACAGTGATCTCCCCCTGCTGTTCTATTCTGTTCTGACAGGGGGACTCCCCCCCTGTGAGAACACACCAGTCAGAATCAACTGCTGTTTTTTTTTTTTTAGAGAAGCCGGACGTTAGGCCGACTGCTGTCAGGCAGGCTGCTGTACACACTGGTCAAATGTTGTCCGGTTTCTGTTGAGATGCCTGATATTCGGCCAGCAGGGATGGACTGGCCATTGGGACTACAGGGAGTTTCCCGGTGGGCCGATGGCTCAGTGGGCCGGCTTCAGTGACAGCGGTCCGCCGCCCCCCCACCACTCCTCTGTCTCTCCCTTCCCGCAGCGCTCACCTCCTCCCCGCAGCGCTCACCTGGGGGGGACAAAGAAGCAGGGGGAGGACCAGAGGAGCAGGGGGGACGACAGAGGAGCATGGGGGAGGGGACAGACAGCTGACTCAACAGCTATGGCCTGCAAGTTTCTCACTTATCAGCCATTCTACTCTAATAAAGTAGAATGGCCAGTGGGTAGTGAAGGGGGAGAGGGGGCTTGGGTGGCCGGGGGGGGGGGGGGGGGTGCGGGAGTTGTCCGGCCGCCATGGAAGAGACCTGTCAAAGTGGGCCAGTCTGGATTAAGTCCAGGGCCAAATTTTTGTCCCAGTCCAGCCCTGTCGGCCAGTGTGTACCAGCCTTATGTGTATGCAACCCCATTACTAAATCAGTGTAAATAACCCCCTTGTAAATGTAGTAATTAAAGGATTTTTATAAAAAAAAAAAGTAAAAACTGTTCATCCTGCCAATTTCTGCCATTTGTAAATTCTTCCTTTAATAAGGTGACAACGCAAACCTGCCAGTTTCCATTCCCCCAGGAGCATAGTCACACTCCTGTGAGGAATACAGGTTGTGCTTCATCCAATCTGGTGCAGTGAACCAGCCTTGCTGGTTGATTGAAATCTGCTCTGATCATTTAGCAGGCAAGACGGCGACTTCTGGCTTCAGAGATGTCACTAGCAACCTCAAGCAGCCTCTGCCCTCCCACGATCCCAGGCTTGCAGAACTGAATCACTGATAATAGCATGTAAAAAAAGCAATTAGTTGACTTTCATGTCACAAAACCTAGAGACTATTGCTGTATGCCTGCAATATCCCCAATATTATAAAAAAATGCAGGATTCACATATTCTTTAATTCAGTACAATACAAAAATTGCTTTCCTCCAGCATATTATTTAGCTAAGCTCCTTCTGACTTGGCTGAGGTCTGAAGCCTGTGAAAGTCAGTAAATAAATCCCATAACTAAAGGGCATAAACTTGCAGCTAGGTGTGGCCATGTTGAACTAGAAAGACAACATTTCAGCTACAGTAGTAAAACTCTATTTGTAATAGTTATGTGCAAACAGAGAAGAGTGCCAATGTTTTTTTAAGCCATACCTGAAATAAGGGATCCTCCAGAACTGACACGACTACTTTCATTCCTGTCACTCGGGCTGGCACATGACAAGATTTTTAGGTGCTCTGTAAATCTTTAAGATTTAATAGGTGTTAGTATATGTGTACCTTTTCCATACATCTAATATATCACAGTAACCCCATATAAGAGAAGGTCCCTCAGTCTTATAAATAGTGACCAATACACTGAAGATTATGCAAAATTTCTTTGCATACCCTCTAGGTCTCCATCACTGATGATGTTTATAACCAGGATCCAAGCAAGACTCATCATTTCCTATACTTTAGCCACAGAGGAGGGCTCTTAGGGCCCATTCACACTACTTGTGTTGTGGTGAGGCATGGTACATGTTTTGTGTGCTTATGCTCAATAATGCACCACAGCTTTACAGTGAGAAAATGCAGACAGCACTTATTTTATTTTTTATTTTCAAAGATTGCAAAACATCCTGTGAGCGGGGAAGGGACAAATAAAGGACGAGATCACCCTCCTCCACTCATGGAACATTTTGCATACTTTAAGGGGTGGGGGTGGATGAAGAGGAAGGTATAGTCTAATGCCTAGTACACACGACCGGGATTCCTGACGGGAAAGGGTCGGTCGGAAATCCATGGGGAAAACCGAGAACCTGCTCTCTACTTTTCCCCGTACAGACGATCGTTTTTTCCTTGTTTATGCGCCATCTGAGTTTTTCCCCAGAGGAAAACTGCCAAAAATGGCCGGTTTCTGCTACAATGGCCGGGTTTTCTGAGGGGAAAAAGTCTGTTGGGAATCCCAAAAGGAAAAAAGAGAGCTGTTTCTCTTTTTTTTGTCTGGCGGGTTTGGCAGTTTTCCCATCGGAAAAACTGCAAGGGAGCATACACACGGCCAAGATTCCCGGCCAAAGGCTCTCCTCACAGTTTTCCTGTCGGAAAACCCGGTCATGTGTACGGGGCATGAGAGTCTGGACAGGATCTTCACACTCACTGGCTTAAAGTCCATTTCCACCAGAACGTGTATATACTGGTTTTTATTTTACCCACTTAAAGAACATTGCTGGCCTCCTTCAGATTGCTAGCTGCCTGGATGTCTTTAGCATTAATACTTTTATGTCACTGATCAAGAAGAAGTATGCAACAAGGATCAGAACTTCTTGTCTTTATACCTATTCCAGGGCTCCGACCCAAAGTATTGGGGTATGTCAATCAAGCACCTAGCACTTTCAGGAGTCTCCATATTTTCTCTCACAACAAATTTCAATCACCACATTTTATACAAGAACATTGTTAGAGCTGAACTCCAGCTTTTGATACACTTTACATAGTTATTTTGGGCCAAGCTGGCCACAACGGACAGTGGAGTTGATTTACTAAAACTAGAGAGTGCAAAATGTGGTGCATCAGCTTCCATTTTTTGTCAAAGCTTAATTAACCACTTAAGCCCCAGACCATATTGCTGGTCAAAGACCAGGCCACTTTTTGCGATTCGGCACTGCGTTGCTTTAACTGACAATTGCGCAGTCGTGCGACGTGGCTTCCAAACAAAATTGGCGTCCTTTTTTTCCCAAAAATAGAGCTTTCTTTTGGTGGTATTTGATCACCTCTGCGGTTTTTAGCTTTTGCGCTATAAACAAAAATAGAGCACCAATTTTGAAAAAAAATGAATATTTTTTACTTTTTGCTATAATAAATATTCCCAAAAATATATAAAAAAACAATTTTTTTCCTCATATTTTTCCATCATATTTTTCGTAAAAAAAATAAAAAAATCGCAATAAGCGTTTGATTGGGTTGCGCAAAATTTAGAGCGTTTACAAAATAGGGGATAGTTTTATGGCATTTTTATTAATATTTTTTTTTTACTAGTAATGGCAGCGATCAGCGATTTTTATCGGTACTGCGACATTATGGCAGACACTTCGGACACATTTTTGGGACCATTGGCATTTTTATAGCGATCAGTGTTATAAAAATGCATTGATTACTATAAAAATGCCACTGGCAGGGAAGGGATTAACACTAGGGGGCGATGAAGGGGTTAAGTATGTTCCCTGGGTGGGTTCTAACTGAAGGGGGGGGTGGACTGACTAGGGGAAATGACTGATCACTGTTCATACATTGTATGAACAGACAATCAGGCATTTCTCCCCCTGACAGGACTGGGAGCTGTGTATTTACACACACAGCTCCCGGTTCTCGCTCTGTACCGAGCGATCGCGGGTCCCCTGCGGTGATCGTGCCCGCCGGGCGCGCGCCCCTATTGGTTGCTCGGCGAGATGACGTAGATCTACGTGATCTGGCTCAGCAGAGCGGCTGGTCGGCAAGCAGTTAAAGAAGCTGAAGTTAGAAGCTGATTGGCTCCCATGCACGGCTGCACCAGATTTTGTACTCTCCAGTTTTTGTAAATCAACCCCTATGTCCCTCACGACCACTGGATGTGCGGTATAAACTCTATGTAGCTGAGGCTTCATACAGCACTGTGTCCTGGGTGCGAGCCGAGACCTTCCCATATCATACCCCGAACACAATAGAGTTCATCTGACCAGTGCTCAGCCATTCATAGAAAGCAATGCGGAACACCTAAGCTACATACAGTTTATACAGCACACCCAGCGGCCTCACGACATAGGGACATAGGGCCAGATTCACAAATGAGATACGACGGCGTTTCTCCTGATACGCCGTCATATCTCTGTTTCTATCTATGCGACTGATTCATAGAATCAGTTACGCATAGATATCTATAAGATCCGACAGGTGTAATTGTTTTACACTGTCGGATCTTAGGATGCAGTACCGCGGCCGCCGCTGGGGGGAGTTTGCGTCGTAAACCAGCGCCGGGTATGTAAATTAGGAGTTACGGCGGATCCACAACGGATTTTCGCGTTCGCTACGTCGCCACTAGTCTAGTTTCCCGTCGCAAAGTTAGTCGTTTTTTTTTGGTGCCCTAACTTTAGTCAGCAAGCTTATTGCTGTCTAAAGTATGGCCGTCGTTCCCGCGTCGAAATTCAAAATTTAACATCGTTTGCGTAAGCCGTTCGGGAATACGGAAGTACGCTACGCGCGTCGCCGTTCAAAAAAATGACGTCGCGGCGCGCAAAGCACGGAGGGAGTTAAGAAACGGAGCATGCGCAGTAGGTCCGGCGCGGGAGCGCGCCTAATTTAAATGGCACACGCCCATTTAAATTGGCCCGCCTTGCGCCGGAGTAGTTTTCTTCGCAAGTGCTTGGTGAATCAGGCACTTGCGATGAAAAATTGCGGCGGTGTAACGTATCTAGGATACGTTACGCCGCCGCGATTCTACGTGAATCTGGCCCATAGTTTGTTTGGGCCAGCTTGTAAAATGTAACAAAAGCTGGAGTTCTGCTTTAAAGAAATAGACAGTGAATATAAATTTTGTAGTGAACAGATCATCCTGTATGTGTGCTTCTGATTGTGACTGAAAATGTACCTTGTTGGTAATAATAAAAAGCCTATTGGTAGAGTTCTTAACATTTAAACCACAATGATTTGCCAAGAATATTCCAGTAAAAGACCTGGAGGAACTTGCTGACATATCACACCACACAAATCATTAGCTAAGCAAGACATAATACAGCCTACTTTATTGCTCTGTATGATAAAGTTCGATGTGAAAGTGAAAATATACAGAACACAGGATTCCTTAAAGGCAAAATGTATAAAAGTGCATCAATAAAAGCAATTAAAGTTGTTCTAAAGGCCAAAAGGTTTGTACTTTCAAGCTTTCTCTGTATTAAGGTAAAAAAAAATCTCTCAATAGCCCTAACAGCAGCATAAGCCATTGGCTCCTGCTGCTCTCAGTCAAAACTAGTAAGTTAGGGTCCAAGCCACGCTGTGTGTGTCTATGAGCACACACAGTCCAGCTCGAGAGCTGTGTGCTTTGGGGGCACTTGCAAAAGAGAAGGAGCAGAAAACACAAGTGGGGAACCCCAGAAGAGAAGCTTTAGGGCCGCTCTGTGAGAACCTTCGTGGCCGCTCTGTGCAATATCATTGCACAGAGCAGGTAAGGATAAACCTGTTTTTAATTTTAGAAAAAAAAAAACATGGGCTTACAACTGCTTTAGGCAATAATCAAAATATAAGGAAATGTGTTTCTAAATATAGCTATTGTACTGACCCGACTTTTACTTGGTATCCTGGTAACCCTAGCACAGTTGCACTCACACTGGGAGAGGAAGGGGCAGTACTAGAGCCAATGAGATGTGCTACATGCACAAGTGTTGACAAGGAACATGGACAGGAGGGGAGAGCAGTGCGAGTAGACAGGTGATATGCTGCGGCTTACTCACTGTCCAATCATAAGAAGGAGGTAGAGAAGTGACTTAGTATTATAGCTGTGTAAATCCTTTACTGAATGCACAGAAATACAAATTCTTTAACAAGTAACGCAACTTCTATATTCAATTTTAACTTTGTATTTTGCTGGTTGGTTGGAGTTCTGTTTTATTGCAATTCTAAGAGTCAGCCCTTCCACAATTGATATTTTCACTTTCATTTATGAAGGAATGTTGGCTGACCGATTCACATCCTGACTTGTAGCATGCTTGTGTAACACACCTTTACTTCTAGAATGCCTGGAGTATCCCCATCCCCCCCACCATGGAACCTGGCTGTGCCTCTACCCCTCCCAACCCACAGGGTCTCACTCCAGCGGGATTTCCTGCAAAGTAAGGCAGATAAAAAAAAAAAAATGAGAGTGAGACCCTATTTAAATTGACAAAGTTTGCACAGAGCTGGCAAATTAAGTGCGGACATGGCACTGCTAGTGCCCCCAGAGATACAAACAATCAGAATGTGACAGACATCAATTGTACCTAACTAAACTTGAAATATTGGCTTAAAGTGACCATATCCTAGGGTCAATTTTACAAGACTAGCCACCTTTAAAAGAAGCACTTAAATTTTACATTTTGGTTGCCCATGCCCCCTGCGCTGGCTGCTGTAATTCCTTCTACTAGCTCCTATAGTGATGTACAAAGGCCTGTAATGACGTATGAGCCCAGAGATGGAAGCACAGCAGCCAGAACTGGAGCAAGTGTTTCAAACACCTGGGAGTGCAGAATACTTGCAGAGGTAGCTTTTCAATGCATGAGCTGCTGAAAAGGTAAGTTTATAAAATGTGTCCTTAAGGCCCCTTTCAGACTTGTACGACTTCAAAGTCGTGCAACTTTGCCACGATTCTACTGCAATTTTGACACGATTTTGCATCACTACTACTTTGCCACAACTTTGGCATTAACCAATGAAAACATACATGGTGGGAGGCAATTCCTTTTCCTGCCATAGTTATTTCCAGTTCCTGTTTGCTTCCTAGTTGTTGTGGTGTAGTGTGTTGTGACAAAAAATGTTTGCTACTCAATATATTGCCACAGCAGTTGTCATTGTTGCTGCAGCAGTAGCAGTGCATGAGGAAGAAGAGGAGGAAAAGCGGAGGACAAGGACATCTCTTTTTTTGGGCTGTTTGGAGCCCATTGTTCCTTAGGGCCCTTTCACACTTATACGATTTGTCTCACGATTTTGGACTGCAAAATCGTATGACAAGTCATTCTCCATTATTTTCAATGACTACCATTCATACTGGCACGACTTTAAGTAGTGCCGACTTCAAAGTAGTCCTTGCACTACTTTGGTCCGATTTGATGTCACTTACACAGGCATTCATTGAAATTGCGGCCGCAAATCGCGGCAAAATCACGGGCGCGAAATCGCAAGTAAAATCGTGCGACTTTGAAGTTGTACAAGTGTGAAAGGAGCCTTAGGGAATAACCAAGAAGTGAATGTGTGCTAGAAAAATGTGCTTGGGAGGGGCTACTATGTTGAAAGGATTGGGTGGGACCAGGGCCAAAAAGCTACTTGTGCTTACAAAGTCGTACTGAAATCGTACTGAAATCGTGTCTATATTATTCAGGTACGATTTGCATGCTACTTGAGGGTTTAACATTGAGGTCTATGGACATCAACTCGCATGGAAGTTGGACCAAAGTAGTGCAGGGACTACTTTGAAGTCGGCACAACTTAAAGTCGTGCCAATATCAATGGAAGTCATTGAAAATCATGGAGAATGACTTGTCATGTGATTTTGCAATCCAAAATCGTGGGACAAGTCGTATAAGTGTGAAAGGGGACCTACAGGTGGCTTTGTTTGTAAAAGTGACCCTGTGGTGACAGCGTGACTTTAAAGAAAACTGATTATAAAGTGATTAAAAGATGTATAAAAGGATTCGTGTTGGACTTAAAAAAAAAAAAAAAAGAGCAGATATTGTTTAAGTGCAGAATAAAAATGGGAAGAGACCCTCAGGCCCCGTACACACGTCCGAGGAACTCGACGTGCCAAACACATCTAGTTCCTCGTCGAGTTCAGTGTGGAAGCCGCCGAGATCTTGGCGGGCCGACTTTCCTCATGGAACAACGAGGAAATAGAGAACATGTTCTCTTCCTCGCTGAAAAGTGTACACACGACCGAGTTTCTCGGCAGAATCCAGCTCCGACCGAGTTTCTGGCTGAATTCTGCCGAGAAACTCGGTCGTGTGTACAGGGCCTCAGACTGCCTGCTATGCATAAGGCCCATGAAATAAACGTGGTGATAATTGACAAAAAAAAGGACTTGACTTTACCTCACATTGCTAATTAAAGAGCAGAGGAAAATGTGTTCTTCGGCTGACAGATGCTTCGGAGGCCTGCAAGAAAACTTGTTGTCTTCAGCCAATTCAAGCACAGCTTTTTTTCCCAGTTTAGAGGATTTGTATAAACGAAAGTTCCTGTTTTTTGTGTAAACCCCTGCACACAATAAGAGAACAGATAACACAGATGGATCATTAAAAACAGAAACAATTAGGGTGTGATCCATATTAAAGTTATTATTTCCTTCAGGTTCTGATGGATTGCTAATAGCAATGAATCAGAATCCCTTTTTATTTTTACTAACCCAATGTTGTAGAAAATTTATGTAACTTGACATAGGATGGCTACGGACAAGCAGATATCTCTCCTGGATTAGAGTACAGGGAGATACGTATATATCCTTGTATGAGCACTGGGCCCCACTGTCAAACACACCCAACATCAACATCCAAAATGGAAAAATCGACCTTGTGATTAGTGCCTCTTAATACCTGACGTTAACATTCTTGACCTGCAACGGTGCAATAATGGCAGAAAAGGCTTTCATTTGGGAGCACTGACTGCAATTATTGGACAGGCACAGGTTTAGGAACTGGACAAGCAAGGTTTCCCATCTCCGGGCTTATGCTGTATTTAGTGCCCATGTCTACACAACTATGGTCAGTAGCAGGCTGCCATTTACATGCAGAATTATGAGCTGCCAGACTAATGGATAACAATTTAAAGAATCATTAATAAGAAATAACATTTCCCCCAAACTATGCCTTGCACATAGGAGTTTATAGGATGACTTGACAAAGCAGGCAACAAATCTTCTAAACACTGCAAAGGACTCCGTAAAATGGTTAGCTCTATGAGACTGTCATTTTATGGAAATGCATAAAGAATGGGGTGCAGGACACTGAGGTAGGAAGATTTTAAGAAAAGACATCTGCCAATGAAACAGCCAATAAGGAATACCTTATTTGATTGATGCCCCACCCCCATTGCTGTTGTCCAGCAGATATATCTGCCTGCCACCTCTTAAAGGGGTTGTAAAGGTATTTTTTCCCCCTAAATAGCTTCCTTTACCTCAGTGCAGTCCTCCTTCACTTACCTCATCCTTCAATTTTGCTTTTAAATGTCCTTATTTCTTCTGAGAAATCCTCACTTCCTGTTCTTCTGTCTGTAACTACACACAGTAATGCAAGGCTTTCTCCCTGGTGTGGAGAAAGCCTCTTGAGGGGGCGAGCAGGAGTGTCAGGACGCCCACTAACACACAGCTCCTGTCTCTATCTGCAAAGTAGAGAGTGTCCTGACCCTCCTGCTCACCCCCTCACCCCCTCCCCCCTCAAGAGGCTTTCTCCACACCAGGGAGAAAGCCTCACATTATTGTGTGTCATTACAGACAGAAGAACAGGAAGTGAGGATTTCTCAGAAGAAATAAGGACATTTAAAAGCAAAATCGGAGGATGAGGTAAGTAAAGGAGGACTGCACTAAGGTAAAGGAAGCTATTTAGGGGAAAAACATTTTACCTTTACAACCCCTTTAAGCAGATTCTGGAAGGCTGAATCACCCAAATCCTCTCTTATACTGTATAATATAAAAATTCACAAACAGCCGCTTCATCTGACTGGATGCAGTCGCTTTTCAGCCAACAATTTTCTGCCTGGCTCCTCCTATTTTTCAACCAAGGGAGGGACAAGGCCACCCACTGAGTGAATTTCGGCCGGGTCATAAGCAACCGGTTCAAAGTTATACAATGTATGGCCAGCTTGACACCTTGGTTACTATGATTTTGTACTGAATGCCATCCCTTTGTGTTGCAGGACCTTGGTAAATATGGAGTTTATCATCCAGCTGCTGCTGCTTCTGATCTGCATTCCAATGAACTGTTAAATGTGCTGCAATGAGGAGGGAGCCAGGCCATTAACACAAACCAGTGCGTTTAATCTATTTAATGCTGCAGGCAACATACAATTTGCTGTGGTAGAACATGAAATAAAGCAGATGAGTCAGGTTTTACTTGAGCTATTCATTTAACATGCTACACTTTGCTCTGCCTTAAGAAAAGAAAAAAAAAAAAAAGCATGCCTCTATTTTGGTACAAAATCATAGGCAGTTTTACAAGCTTAGAAAACACTCACCTAGATCTATAAAAGGTTGTCTTCTGCCATTTTTATCCTTCACAAGAAAGGAAGAAAGTTCACAATACTCTTCAGTCATATTCATGCTGCCGTTACAGGTTTTACAACTTTTCACAGCGTCATCACCGAGTTCTGCGGCTTCCATAACTGATGGTTCAAGGTCTGTATGGGTACATTTACTATTGCTTTGAGGTAATAAGGGCTGTAATACCATCTTAATAAAATTGCCTAAAGTGAAAGAATATCAGGCAGTTAGATTGTGTGCAAAGATTATTTTTTATCAGTATTTACTGTATATGGATTTTTGCTTAAAATGTTTCTAAAGCCTTAAGGTTTTATCTTAATGCATTCTCTGGAACCACTTGGCCATACGCACTGACCTCATTCATTCATATATACATTTATTTATGCTTATATACATATATACATACCTCTTTATTTATAGAATTGAATTGGGACCTTCTAGGAACTCCGTTGGGCCTTTTTGGCAGTGTTAACCAAAACCTCACCGCCATCGAGGTAACATACCTATTAAGTATATTTTATGATACATTGTGTATGCACATAAATCAGTAAACACATCATTAGAATGATAGTATCTAATATGATCTATTTATTTATCTTATTAATGAACTTGTTACAACTGCTGTATATTTGTATAGCAGTTGATAATTGCTTCATTTTAGTGATATCATGTTACTATATACACTCTATCTAATTTTTTCCCCCTCCTTAGGAGAAATATAGATACAATACACAGACATCTATATCTCTTCATCCCTTCTTGTGGTGAACTCCTCACAAACATCTCATTGTCCGCACCAGCCGAAATCAAGTGGATCTGGCTTCCACTGATTATAAGTGCATTAGTCTACATCTTGATTGCATCGGGCTCTCCCTTATTGATACTTAGGCACCCTCTTTCCTGCCTGGTTTTGAGCTTTTTAACGGAAGTGGTAAGCGCAACATACTTCTTTTGTATTTATATGATATATATTTACCTACAAAATTAAATGAATTAAATTGTTATATTGTACCTGTATTAATGACGCATTTCTATGTCATACACAGACCACTACATGTATTAAAGAAACAGGAATATTATGCAAGCCCTGACGAAGCACATCAGTGCGAAACTAGTTGGCAAATCCGCATCTAACTTTCCTTTAATTTCTTTTCTTGTTTATAATTCATGAATATGTGGTCTTGATCATGTATATTTCAATATGTGAATAATTTTATGAAATTTTATATATATATAATTAAACTATTTTTGATACTATTAAAAAACCTTGTGTTTTGTGCGCCTACCTTTGATACTAAGAGCAACATACCTCACACAAAAAATCCCTATATTTGGAGAGGAACCTGTTTCCTTCTCCCTATATAAGCTAACCCTTTTAACCTACAATTTTGATGGGATTGTGAGTGACTGTTGCTCAAAGGGAAGTCATTTATTCACCTATATACCTTTTTCTCCCATTCTCTGCATTATAGTAAAAAACCTTCGGTGTGTAGGATCCCCCTCGGCACTCCCTATACTTACCTGATCCAGTGCTGTGACTGAGAATAACGGCTCTCTCCCTCCTCACAGGACAGACTGATAGCAGCGGGGCCATTGGCTCATGCTGCTGTCAATTAAATCCTATGATGAATCTATATAAACACAGGCAGCAAGGATCAGGAGCAAGCCCATATGAGTGCCCCCACAGGAAGCAACTTCCTATGGTGGGCACTCGCCAAAGAAAAGGAACACTGACGGGGGGGGGGGGGGGACCCCAGAGGCGGAGGATCAGGGCTGAACTATGCAAAAACATTGTACAGAGAAGGGGAGTATAACATGTTTATTATAAAAATAAATAAAATGTTAAACGGTTATAAATCACTTTAACCACTTGCCGACCACCCGCCGTCATTTGACAGCGGCAGTTTGGCTCCCCTGCTTGAATCGCCATATCTGTACGGCGGCCGCTTTAAGAGGTATAAGGGGAGATGATGCGCTTGCTCCTGACAGAGCAGGAACGGGGATCTGTGTGTGTAAACACACAAATCCACGTTCTGTCAGGGGAAAGGAGACAGATCGTGTCTTCCTAGTATATAGGAACAGCGATTGGTCTCCTCCCCCCACAGTTAGAACACACACTGAGGGAACATATTTAACCCCTTGATCGCCCCCCAGTGTTAACCCCTTCCCTGTCAGTGACATATTCACAGTAATCAGTGGCTATTCATAACACTGATCGCTGTATAAATGTCAATGGTCCCAAAAAAGTGTCAAAAGTGTCCGATCTTTCCACTGCAATGTCGCAGTCCCGATATAAAATTGCCGCTATTACTAGTAAAAAAATTGCATAAATCAATAACTTATTTTGTAGGTGCAAACCAATCAATATACACTTATTGCGATTTTTTTTTACCAATAATATGTAGAAGAATACATATCTGCCTAAACCAGAGGAAACTTTTTTTTTTATTTGGATATTTATTTTAGCAAAAAGTAAAAAAATAGGATTTTTTGTACTCACCGTAAAATCCTTTTCTCTGAAGTCCATGGACGGACACAGCTCCTTAAATCTTGACAAGTGGGTTATGTTCCCTGTTTACAGGAGAGGACTAGGCAGAAACATGTTAAATAGTTAAATACATGTTACATTAACAGAGTTGAACAGCCCCGCCCAGGGGGCGGTCCCTCCAGACATAACCCTCCTCACTGCAGCTTGCAGCCTCAGTTCGTAACAAGCAGTACAAACCTAAAAAGGAGGGGTGGGAGCTGTGTCCGTCCATGGACTTCAGAGAAAAGGATTTTACGGTGAGTACAAAAAATCCTATTTTCTCTTATCGTCCATGGACGGACACAGCTCCTTAAATCTTGACAAGTGGGACGTCCCCAAGCAATGTCAAAAAATGAGGGGTGGGAAATATATCAGTAAAAACAATTTTAACTTCACCCCAAAACAAGCAGAGCTCCTCAACAGGGGAGGTGCAACTTTAAACTAGCGGCTGAAAAAAACATCATAAGATGCACTCACAGCAACCATGTAAATTCTGGAAAAAGCGTGAACGGACAAGCAAATCGCCGCCTCGCACAACTGTGAGACCGACGCATGATGTCGGAAAAAAAACCAGGAAGCACCAATTGCCCTGGTCGAAAGTGCCGTGACCGGAAGGGGGGGCCCGCCCCTAGGAGCATAGGCCTGTATGACGGCCTGCATGATCCACCGAGAAATGGTGGTCGACGAGACCGCCAGGCCCTTTTGTGGACCAGACACCGACACAAAAGAGTCAGAAGCTCCGAAACGGAGCCGTAGTAGGCTGGTATACCCGCAAAGCGCGTACCACGCCTAAAGTATGAAAGGTCGAAACCTCTTTTGGAAGAAGGGAAGGTCGCGGGCGCACCATCACCTAATCCTTATGGAGGATCAAGTATGGCGGCTTGCAAGACAAGACCGCCAACTCAGAAACCCCTCTAACAGAGGTAAAGGCCACTAAAGGGGCCACCTTCTGAGATAGTGTCAAGAGAAAATCTCTCTGATGTTTCCAAAAGGAAGGTTCCTGAAGAACCGAGAGCACCAGAGTCAAAACTCATGGGGGAAGAGATGGGCCAAGAGGGGAAGTATATGACAAACCCCCTGCACACAAAAAAAGGGGACCCACCAGGGAACGGGCCGCAAAAAGGCCACTTAAAGAACACAGCCAAGGCTGAAATCTGCCCCCAAACGGTGCTTTAAGCAATTTTTAGATCCACTCCAAGCTATAAAAACAGCAGAACCCTGGACACGAGTATGTCCGTGGACGTCACTCCATCCCTTCGCACCAAGAGAGGTGCGACGGTAGATCCTCCGGAAGAAGACTACGGTGCCCTGTTGAGATGACCGAGTCAGACAGACCCCGGTCACCTAAAGTCTGGTTTCCAATAACCATGTGAAGCAAGTCAGTGACTGTACAACAGGAGGAAGTATGGGACCTTGAGACAGAGGAACCTCCTGCCCTGGCAACCGCCAGGGTACCTCTGCTACCAGGCGCCCGATATCAGCGTACCAAGGACGCCGAGGTCAATCTGGAGCGATTAGAATCATCGGGATCTCCTCAGCCTCCACTCTGTGGAGCGGCCGAGGGAGCAACTACCATGGAGGAATGGCAAAAAATCACCGATACAGACCCCACAGGGCCACCAGCGCGACTGACGCGTCTGTACCAGATCACTAGACCTGGCCACTAACTTTTACACCCTTGCGGCGGAGACGAGCGGCCAGGAGATCCATGCCCTGTGAGGCTCACCTCCTGCAAGGGAGCCAAAACACCCCAAGCACAAAGACCAGTCGCCCTGGTCCAGCATCTGGCGGACTGCCTGCCGGCATACCTGATGGTAGACCGAAGCCACGGCCGTGGCGTTGTCTGGCTGAAACCAGATCGGTCGACCATAAGGAGAAGCATAGCCTGATCGCCTAAAATAGTAGGACAATGAACAGTAGACAGCACCTGGTATTCCCAGGCGGTCTCCCACCAGGCACTAGCCAGGCCCGACCCTGGGTAGCTACCGACACCAGACACATTCAGGGAAGTGTGGCCGTAGGTCCACACAAGTCCAGCGACTCAGGGCTGACTGGACCCCCCCAGTTTTGTGAACCCCCCAGGTTCACAACCTGTGAGCTGGCATTCGTCATAAACACCGACCACTGGAAGGAAGAAACAACTTCCCGGATCGAAGAGTCGGGGATCTCTGTCACCAACTCAGAGAGACTCTGACTAGGTCCAAGATGGCTGCCGTGCGTTCAGAACGCGGCCACAGGAAAATGGCCGGCACAATGTAAGCTGCGCCATAGCGTGGCTACGACAAAATGGGCGCCAATGGGAGTTTTCAATGTAATTGAAAAACCTCCCAAAAAATGGCGCCAGCGCCGACTGAGACCCCAGTGTAGTGACCACAATAGGCCACAAGCCAGACCCCAGCATGGTAAACATGGAACGGGTCAGTACTTCGGATCTTCTATCAGTCAGATCCATACAAGCGGGAGTTCCCGCCCGGCGGTGAGGGACTACAAAAGCCCTCAGTGGCTTTTCTCATTCCGCATCTCAGAAATGATCAAAGAAGGGCACAGAAGGAAAAAACCTACACAGCGGTCTGATTTGTGTGATCCAAAAAAGACCGAGCCCTCGGCGGAAACCCAGCTGCACTATGCAGCTTAGGAGAGTCCCTTGCAGCAGTAAAAAGCGCACCCATAAATGCCTTATTCTGCTTTTTTTTTTTTTAGGTACCTGGTCCATGGCTTCATAACAGAGCATTCCCCAGGGGATAACGGGGAAAGGGGGCACTCTTTTACCGCCCGCCCGCAGTCCACCCCCACCCTGGCACAAACTGTGTCCAGGACTAACAATAAAAACTCTGTGGGAATCCCAGGTGCTAACACCTGCTGCCACCACCAGCATGTAGGGGAAGGACCCAGATACTGACTCCAATATTTACATAGTGTGTATTATAATATGCACAGCTGTCCATACAAATAGACAAAAGCTCCTAGAGCCCTATTCAGGGCCTCTCACCTACTTGCTGCGCTGACCAGGGGTAACCAGGGGACTCCCTCAGGAGGAGACTGCCCAGTGCTGTCTGTGAGAGGAAAAGAACCGTGAGGTAACTTTTGCAGGGACCCGTGTTTAAACAGGAAAAGCCTTCCAGGCTTTTTAATTTAAGGATAAGACACAGATACAGCATAAAAAGCAAAACTTACAGGTGTCACCAATCAGTCAGCGTCTGCTGAAGTATGAGAGTGGGTAACCGCTCAAAGAGAACCAGGTAATCTGATTCCTGGGTCCGAGCCAAGGGTGCAGGCAGTGCAATCAAAATGCAGGTTAGGATGAAGGAAAAAAGCTGGAAGAAGCACTAAGGCATAGTGCGAAACGTCAGCTTTTCTTTTGTTGTGCTGTTTTTTGCTGTGGCATGTATTTTGTGATTTTTAATTAAAGGAGGAGTTTTTTTGAAGTGCGGCTGTCCCAGCTTTTTTCCTTCATCCTAGTCTGCTGAAGTATAATCATAAACATCTGTGCTCATCACAGGGCTTTTTAACAGTGAAAAATCCCTCACAGGAAAGCCCAATACAAAAAAGAAAAAACACAGGCCAGATAACACAGTCCCCTCAGGAAGGCCCCCTCCCCCCTGACAGTGGCAATGTTAGCAATGCAGCAAGGGAAAGGAGCAGGGAAGGGAGAAGGGACCCCCGAACCCCAGGAATGCCCAGCCTTACCAACCCACCGAAGCAGGAGGGACTGTACTTACCTGTCCAAGCGAGGACTCGCTGACGCATTCCTGACAGAACTACAACTGCAATGGAGGTAGCTGTCGGCCCGGTCCACTGTGAGTGAGACAACACCACAGCCCAGTCATATGTGGACCTTGGAGCAAAGCTCACTGGCCACCCCAGGAGTCATGGGGTATGGCATGGCAGACCCAGCCTCTTTGCAAAGGTGTGTCCACGCTTGCTGGTCGGACTGAGTAGACTACAAGGATCTATAATATCCAGCCTGTCACTCAGCCGACAGTTGAAAGAAGATTCTTCAAAGAAAATGTAAAGGGAGGGCCCAAAGGGAGCCATACGTCCTTCTCCTTTGCTAGGCAGAACGAAACTGAGGCTGCAAGCTGCAGGGAGGAGGGTTATGTCTGGAGGGACCGCCCCCTGGGCGGGGCTGTTCAACTCTGTTAATGTAACATGTATTTAACATGTTTCTGCCTAATCCTCTCCTGTAAACAGGGAACATAACCCACTTGTCAAGATTTAAGGAGCTGTGTCCGTCCATGGACGATAAGAGAAATACTGTGTTTTTTAAAAAATTTACGCTCTTTTTTTGTTCATAGCACAAAAAATAAAAACCGCAGAGGTGATCCAATGGTACCCAATTTTTTATGGGGTACAGCCAGTTGCATGACCGCGCAATTGTTAGTTAAAGTGACGCAGTGCCGTATTGCAAAAAGTGGCCTGGTCAGGAAGGGGGCAAATCCTTCCGGGGCTGAAGTGGTTAAAAGCTCCACCTCCACTTCCAAGCTCTAGCATCATATGTGACAGACAAGCCACAACACAATGACATTTTGGATGGGGTACAGTGCACGATGACACTGTTGCTGGGTCTGGGTGTGGAGGGAACATATTCTTCAGTTTATCATTAATTAAAGTTAAAAGGGAAAAAAGTATAATGGCTCGGTGGCTCAACGCGATTGGCACTGCGCTGACAAGCCATTCACCTCTGCAGCTAGAGGTTCGGATCCCGGTCTCGGCTTCATGTGAATTGAGTTTGGTGGTCTCAGCCCGGCTCCCGGTGGGTGTGCTATGCAAGGTAAGCCTGTGCTTAGTACGCCCACCCCCCTCCCACAAAAACCACCACACCTACACACGCACTCTAAATTGGGTTAACACACGCACATTGACCACGCGGTCTCTAAAGAGAGGCGAAGGACTAATGGGGCTGGTTGAGCGGGCTAATCCTCTCACTCCCTTATAGGGAGTCCCTCTGCCCCGTTGGGCTTCAAAGCGGAGCAGGTAGGGCGGGCTGTGTGGGAGGACCCCCTCACACACCCGCCATTGCCACCCGGGGCATGGAGAAAGGTGGCAGATTGCCTCTGGGGGAGGCCTGCCTACTCCCAACTCCTGCAGTCCAGCTCCTCTCTCGAGCACACGCACAAAATACACTTTAAAAAAAAAAAAAAAAAAATAATGGCTCGGATTCACAAAGCACTTATGCCGACGTATCTCCAGATATGCCGCGTAAGTGTAAGTATGCACCGTCGTATCTATGCGCCGTGCCCATAAACCGAGATATGCCTGAAAATAGGCTTCATCCGACCGACGTAACTTTCCTACGCCGTCGTATCGTGGGGGCGCATATTTACGCTGGGCGCATTTTCCGCTCCCATTGATTATCTATGCACATATGCAAATGAGGGAGATACGCCGATTCACTAACGTAGTTGCGCCCGGCGCATAATATACGCGGTTTGCGTAAGTCGTACGTCCGGCGTAAAGTTATTCCCCATATAGGAGGCGCAACTCATGCAAAGGTATGGACCAGGGAACACAAGCCGTCGTATCTTTTGTCGTTTACGTTGTACGTGAATATGACTAGGCGTAGGTTACGTTCACGTCGTAGGCAGTGATTCGACGTATCTTAGGCAGTTTTTTCGACGTAATTCTGAGCATGCGCACTGGGATTCGGCCACGGGACGGCGCATGCGCCGTTCATTTTCAGTACTTCTATGACGCTTGGCCCATCATTTGCATGGGGTCACGCCTCATTAGCATGGCTCACGCCCACTTCCACCTACGCTGGCTTACGCCGAGGAAACCCAGCGTATCTTTAACAGCGAGTGGGAGCAAGTGCTTTGTGAATCCAGTGCTTGCCTCTGTGCGCTGCGCCGGCGTAGCATAAAAGAGATACGCTACGGCGGCATATATATATGCGCCGATGTATGTGAATCTGGGCCAATGTCTTTTCCATTACCACATATTTGCAGTTATTTCAGTGTTTACCTTAGAGGAGAAGTTAAGGCTAAAGTAATCCATGTTTAAAAAGTTGCCTCCCTACTACTTTTTTACATACAATTTGTAAGAAATTTCAATGTACTTTTTTACATCTTCTTCCAAGCAGTCACAACTTCAGAGCGCCAACTCCCCGGTATAAATGAGTGGCTGCTGCAAGGAAACCCCTTTGCTGACAACCGCTACAACAGTGGAAGCCTACAGGTGACACCATGGCTTGGTGTACTTCAGTCCCATCGTTGGCTCGCACATCTACGCAGAGAAGCTGAAGCCTAATGGTCACATGACCACTCAGAAAAAGATTAAAAATGGCATTTACACTGGGATTTTTTTTACAAGATGTATGCAGCATGTACAGGAGCGGTGGGGAGGAATTTTATTTTTATTTTTTTAAAGGGTTATTTTAGACGTTCCTTTGACTTTAAAATGTTTTTTTACATGTTTGCTTTTATTATTAGTGTATCTAAAGCAGAAAAGAAAAGAAAAAAAAAATCGCAATGTATACACAATAAAAGGGAAACAAGCCAAACCGGTATTTGCAGAGCTAAAACATGCAAGAGACAAGGGAAATCAGTAGGCTTGTCCTTTTAAAAGCATAAAGCTGATACATTTTAAACCCCCCAAAAAATGTAAAACTACAAGTTCTCTTTAAAATTACAAATTGAAAATGTACTAAAAAAAATCTGTCATAAGAAAAAAAATTTAGGCTGATATTGTAACATTCTCCTTGATGCCAGATAGGCTACCAGACTAGACTATGCTGACCCAATGCTTTGGTAGTTTTTCGAGGTAATAACCCAAAAGAAACCTCTACAGAATACATGTTCTAACTCAACTGGAAGGTAGAAATAATAGCCTAAAATCCTATTAATGAAAGCAGGAGTTTGGCAAGGCCTAGTGTACAGATGTTTGAAAATATAGGCTCTATGCATCCAATACCATCTCGTTTGAAGCAAAAAAAACCTTTTAAAGCGGAGGTTCACCCAAAAGTGAACCTCCGCTTTTCGGAAACCCTCCCCCCCTCAGGTATTTGCACCACTTCCGGGTATAAACTCCCGCGGGAGTCCGGCCCCTCCGCATCACCCCCCGTTGTGTTCTGGGAACCACTCGGCTCCCAGAACACAACGGGAACCATTGGAAACTGTACAGCACGACTCGCACATGTGGAGTAGGGAACCGGGCAGTGAAGCCGCAGCGCTTCACTTCCCGATTCCCTTACAGAGGATGCCGTCGAGGGAAGCCGAGAGCCGAGCTATCGCTCGGCTTCGGCTGCCAATGTCGCAGGCGACTTGGACAGGTAAGTGTTAGTTTTTTAAAAGTCAGCAGCTGCTGTATTTGTAGCTGCTGACTTTAAAAAAAAAAAATTTTCAGGTGAACACCCGCTTTAAACTGAACATGAACTACCCTAAAATATTTCTAAAGTTAAAGCGGAGTTCCACCCAAAAATTTAACTTCCGCCTTTCCGGTCCACCCCCTCCGATGTCACATTAGGTACCTTTCAGGGGGGGGGAACAGATACCTATCTAATACAGGCATTTGCTCCCACTTCTCCCATTCCGTGGTGATCTACACCATTTCCGACCCCTCCTCTCCCTCCGCTGTCTTCTGGGAGACACACTGGTCCCAGAAGACAACAGGGACCAGTGAGGACACGCAGTGCGACTCGCGCAGGAGCAGCAGGGAACCGGGCAGTGAAGCCGCAAGGCTTCACTTCCTGATTCCCTTACCGAAGATGCCGGTGCCTCCACCCGGTAGCCGAGGGACTGAGCAGCTTTGGGTGAGGATATCACGGGCACCCTGGACAGGTAAGTGGTGTCCTAATATTAAAAGTCAGCAGCTGCAGTATTTGTAGCTGCTGACTTAAATAAAAAAAAATTCCGCCGGAACTCTGCTTTAACAGCACTGAAAGTGTATCGCTAGGTAAAACATTTTTTCGTTTTGGATAGAATGGGGAAGAATTAGACCTGTTGAGTGTTTTATTGTTGTCTGTGTCCCCATTCGGGAGATTCACCACTCTAAGGCCGGGTTCACGACGACGCAGGGGTCCGGTGCGTGGTGGTTCACTGGTTCAGGTCCGATTCAGCCCGAATTTTGGGCTGAAATCGAACCTGAAACGCACCAAAAAAAGGCACGCGTTTTTCCAGCACACCGCACCGGACCCGCTGCGGAGGTATGTGAACCGGCTCCATAGAGAGCCAGTCACATTCTCCTGCTATGCGAATTGAATGCGGGGAAACGCATTTCGCATAGGTGTGAACCCAGTTGTCCCCAGAATATGAGATAGGGGCAAAAATTCCAGTGATGATTCTGTTCCCCTACTTTAACCACTTGCCTACTGGGCATTTTTACCCCCTTCCTGCCCAGGTTACATTTTCAGCTTTTGGCGCCGTCACACTTTGAATGACAATTGCTCGGTCATGCATTTTTGAAAAAAAAAAAAAAAATACACCTTTCTTCGTTTTTATTATTACATTTTGCAAATAAGTAGTTTTTCTTCTTCATTGATGTGCGCTGATGAGGCTGCACTGATGGGCACTGAAGATCAGTGCTCTGATTATCTGTGTAAATGTCACCTGTCACAGGATAGCCGGTTATCGGCTTTCTTTTCCTCACACAGTGACAGCGCTGAGGAAAGGAAATGCCAATAACTGGCATTTGTTTACATGTGATTGTGAACAGCTGATCACATGGTAAAGGGCTGCTGTGATTGGCCCTTTACCTTTGTAACGGGAGGGCCCGTGGGACCCAGAGGCTCTTGCAGGGTGTGGGGTACTCCTGTTTCAGCTTCACCAATGACTCGTGTTTAAAGTCATCCTATGTCCACTAGGGGCATAGGATGACTAAGAATGATATCTTGGATTACAGTAGATGGGACAGTAATGATAATTCACAATGTATTCTAGGATATCTTGAAATATTATAGGTTGTTGATTCTAAACCCAACCGGTCAATAGAAAGAGTGATTCATTCAATGTGGAAACACAGACTGTTAAAGCGGATGTGCCATGGGAACAAAATATTAAAAGCCAGCAGCTACAAATACTGCAGCTGCTGACTTTTAATATTAGGACACTTACCTGTCCTGGAGTCCAGCGCCGATCGCAGCAGAGCACGAGCGATCGCTCGTCTCTCTGCTGCTCCCCCCGCCATCCACGCTGAGGGAACCAGGAAGTGAAGCGCTGCGGCTTCACTGCCCGGTTCCCTACGGCGCATGCGCGAGTCGCGCTGCGCCCGCCGATTGGCTCACACGCTGTGTGCTGGGAGCCGAGTGTTCCCAGCACACAACGGGCGACAGACGGGATGTGACGGAATGCCCGTCTTTCGCCCGTAGCGTGTGGCCGGAAGTGGGTGCAAATACCTGTCTTTAGACAGGTGTCTGCACCCCCCTCCCCCTGAAAGGTGTCAAATGTGACACCGGAGGGGGGGAGGGTTCCGATCAGCGGGACTCCACTTTAGGGTGGAGAACCGCTTTAAGGTGTTTAATGTCGTCTGCTACTGTCATGTAAATGAACCTTAGTCTGGCTCTCAAGAGCCTTTCATTGTGTGATGCTAATTGACACTGTATTGTGTGAATTTCTATTGATGATAAATGTGTATTGTATAGCAGGTAAGAAGAGCTTATCTCGGAGTCACTTTGTCTGGGTATTAGTAATTAGCTCATGTAGATTATCTCGGAGACAGGATGTCTGTCTCCTAAAAGATGTGTATTGAGCTCCTTTTGTCATGTTGTGGTTGGAGTTAAGTCATTGTTCCTTGGGGTTTCTAACTGTATAAAAGCCTGAGTTTCCCATTAAAGTCTATTCCTGTTGAACCAGAGAACAGAGCTGTGTGTCTCGTTTCTGGGGAATCTGTATGGGCCATGTTCGTCTGCCGGATTGTTGAGTGTCGATAGGCTGTCTTGGGTTCAGAATGGAATATTGTAAACGGCGTTAACCCCTGTCCCATTTGGGGTTCCGTTACAACCTTGATCTGTAATCAGCCGTGTCCAATGTGGGGTTCTAGGAAGAGGTCAATAGTTGCCCTCCCAAAACTGGACTACCGCACTATAGCCGTCCTTTGGCAAGTGGTTGTAAACTTCAGACATGAACTATGAACAAAACATATCCCTCTATAGTGTGTACTTATCTGAATCCAGAGCACCAAGTGTCATTTCTGTTTGCTGCTTAGTTCCTCTGCCATAAGCATGAATCACTTCTGACAAGTTCTCCTGACACCCAGAGAAAAATGGTGACAGGGGAGCTGTGTGAAGGGGGTGGCCCTCCAATCAGCTCTCCTCACTGATGCAACTTCAGCTCTCCCCCCTGCTTTTCAGAGCTAAGAGATCCTGTGTAAATGCTACTCTTTGAATGAATGTAGGGAAAAGACAGTTGTAGATAAACAGGTACAATTGATGCAGAAGGATTTGTTTCATCTCTGTGTATCACCTAAGGCCAGTCACTTCACTGGGTATATGTGATTATTTACAACCACAAGATTTCGTCCAACTTCTAGCATATGTGAAGGGAAACACAAACAGCAGATCACAGCTTTTGTTTTTTCCAAGTACCCCCTTTTTTACAGTACCTGTTCCCACTTGTACTCACGCAAATGCTCCGATGCCCAGTCCAGTACTTTTTATCGGAGAGCGGGCAGAGAGCTGGGCGGTGACCAAGCGGAGAGAGGGCGGACAGAGGGGCGGGGGCGGAGAGATGGGTGCGGGGGTGGAGAGCGGGCGGACCTCCCGCTCTCCGCCCCTCTGTCTGCCCGCTCTCCGCCCCGCCCCTCTGTCCAGACAACTGGACACTAACAAGCAAAAATCTGTAGGCCAGCCCTACTGACTAACCCCACTGACCAGTTGCTTTACAATGATGAGTCCAACCTGGACGTAAATTTGTGGGTGCTTGGTCCTGATTTTTTGTGCTTTCCAGCTTAACCACTTTCAGTTGCAAGGTCCCAATGCCATTTTTGCCCTAAATCCCCCTGAGGTTCAGCGTTGGAATTTATTTTTATATTTATTTTTTTCATTTTGTTGGCAATGACACAGTATCATTTAGTCTAGCCTAACATTTTTATACATTTTTTTTTCTGGACATAGAATGCTTTATTTGGTAGCAAATTTTGTCATCTATATTTTTAATACCTTGGGTTTCCTAAAAAAGGGTTAAAAAAAAGAGAGAGAGCAAACGCATTTCTCTGCAGACTATCCCTGCAAAATATTTTACTCATTAAAGTCTGATGTCAAATATCACATTATTAATGTGTTTTTTTTTTTTTATGTAACACATCAGACTATCCAGTATGGCTCAAAATTAGTGCTTTTTGATTTAGGAGAGCTTTATGGGCGGGGGCGGAAAGCGGGCGTAACAGTGTTACAATGGTCCGGTTTTAGGAAATACAGTATACACTGTATGTACCATATCTGTGGGCACAGCTACTACAGTGATCTCTACAACTTCCAGCCCAACTTCCTGTAATAGAGGGACAACAACCACACCTTTTTTTCAAGGTCTGTATGAAGCAGCAGCATCTCCAGATATTCACAGCATGCCAATGTATAGCATGCCGACATGTTCGGCCTCAGGTTCAGCCTATTAGAACTTTTTCTTCCCACTGATCACCAATGTAAGGAACATTCTTCATATCATTAGTCTGCATTGTGTTTGAAAACTGTCACATGAGATTTAAAAAAAGTATCGGTATTCGGTATCGGCGAGTACATGAAAAAAAAGTATTGGTACTTGTACTCGGTCCTAAAAAAGCGGTATCGGGACAACCCTAGTCCTCAGTCTTCTCAAATCTACGGTATTAACACTATCCAATTTTTAAAAAATTTAGCACGTTTTGAATTGTAGCAGTGCTACAGAAACAATAAGTACAATTATTTTATAATGTTTACTTGCCACTTACCGACATGGATATTGTCTTTGAAGGCTGCATTAGGTAATAAAAATATTAAGTGCCGACTAAATTTTTCATCGGTGCTGGAGTCCAGATTTATAACACAATCTGCTGAACATGTTAAACCATAATGTTCCTCAAGCTTTCTGATGAAAAACTGAAAATCAAGAGAAAAAAAAAGTAGTAAAAGCTGAAGTACGATTTTTATAGTATAGTTACACTGGCCCAGCTTTAACGCTGTAAAGATGTATAACTCATACCTGACTGATCTGGACCGGAAGAGTGCAATAGCAACAGTCTTCCGGTCCAATGTCCTTTTGCATAGTAACCACAGGGGCTTGCTCGCTCGACACTGCAGTCACTCAGGGAAAGCCTTTTATTTTTACAAGACATTCTTTGACTGGACAATATGGGGATCATGACATTGTTGCCTTGCCATGTCAGTCAGTGGCTTGCTCTTGGGAAAAGGTGTTTAAATATCAAAATGTCAGTCTGGAGAAATGGGCATTCCAAAAGCAGACTGCATTTACATGTAGACAACCCTAGATATTGTCCACATCTGATGCTGAGCCTCCATGATTGAAAGAACTGATATCTAATGAATGAATGGTAAATAATTGGTGGGCCAGGGACTGTTAGGTGGTGGAAAGAGCTAGATGATTCTAGATGTCCTCCAGCCAGAAAATTACTTGCAACAGCTTTTAATGCAAGCTTTTATGCCACGATCAGAATTTTGACGGTCTTAGAAAGAGAACATGTTCTCTTTTTTTCAATGGTAAAAATTTTGTTCGTCTATATGGAACTCCAAAGGAGAAAAAAACATGCATGCTCAGAATCAAGTCGACGCATGCTCGGAAGCATTGGACTTAATTTTTCTCGGCTCGTCGTAGTGTTGCAAGTCACCTCGTTCTTGACGGTCGGAATTTGGTGTGACAGTGTGTATGCAGACAGCTTAAATGGAATTCCGTCGGAAAAAAAAGTTGGAGTTTATCCCAACGGAAATTCTGATTGTATGTACAAGGCATTACTGTGCAATAAAATCAGACTTAACATTTTCAGTACAGAGAAGAGGCCTGCACAACTGTAGTAAATGCTAGAGTTTAGCTTTAAAAGAAAACGTTTTTTATTTGTCATGGAAGCTACGCTATGACTAGTTTTCCTTTTTCATGAAAGGAGGTAGGGCTGATAAACCAAAAACACACTATGGGCCAGATTCAGGTAGACTTACGACGGGCATATCAGTAGATACGCCGTCGTAAGTCAGAATCCCCGCCGTCGTATATTTAAGCGTATTCTCAAGCTGAGTTACGCTTAAATATTGCTAAGATACGACCGGCGTAAGTCTCCTACGCCGTTGTATCTTAACTGCATATTTACGCTGGCCGCTAAGGGCGTGTACGCTGATTTACGCCTAGAATATGTAAATCAGCTAGATACGCCTATTCACGAACGTACACCCGGCCTTCGCAGTACAAATACGCTGTTTACGTAAGGCTTTTTCCGGCGTAAAGTTACCGCTGCTATATGAGGCGCAGCCAATGTTAAGTATGGACGTCGGGCCAGCGTCGAATTTACGCTTACGCCTGCCAATTTACGCTACGCCGCCACAACTTACGGAGCAAGTGCTTTGTGAATAATGCACTTGCCTGTCAAAGTTGCGGAGGCGTAGCGTAAATAGGATACGCTACGCCCGCACAGAGTTACGCACTCCCTACCTGAATCTGGCCCTATGAATCTATCACTGCACACTTGTAGTATGAAAGATTCCCCCATACAGTATAGTTCCTCTTCCCTTGATTTATGCTTACCTCAATTAAAAGAGCAACCATTTTTCGGCCATCAGCCCCTGAATTTGCTGGTTTATAAAACTCTAAATCAAAGTAAAGTTTGCAAACTGTATCAGCAGGAATGACCTCATAGCAGTGAGCCAGGGTTTGGGAATTTTTTCTGGAAAAAAAAAAGATATATACTGATGATTGTTGTTCAAGACACTGATCTCAGATTTTATTTTTACAGGGCGAACTAATAGGGTGACCATATACAGAAAGATAAAAGAAAGCACAGTAGTAGCAGATTTGACTTGGTGATATTTCCTATGTATAACCAACCCCTTTAATCTCCTTGCTCACAGAGCTGTCCAGTTGCTGTTCTTCCTTCCCAGCATTTTAGTGCCCTACATCCTGTGAATTGGCATATGTCCCTGAAGGCATACAGCCCTAACTGCGAGTGAAATTTTGGTACAGTGTTCAGCCCTGTCCAGCTGCAGCCTGCCATAGATTTTGACAGGCTGCATGCTGCAGTGCTGGGCGCTGCACCTGTCCCATCCTACCTAGCCTGCTGGTTGCTACCGAGGCTATCTGGATTTTAATATACCGCTTCTTTTGCTTTATTGTTTCTGTTTAAACTGTCACTTCACAAGTATCAAAACTGTTTTTACTCAGAAACTTTTTTATTAAAGAGGTGTTTTTGCTGGAAAGTACTACACTATGAAGTCCTCTTCTTCCTTTTTCACTTTATTGCTACCTTATTTTTAAAACATCCGGGGAGAGCTGTGTTGCTGATTGCCTTACTGCCGAGGAGTGGATTACAAGCGCTGCTGCACCTGAGAAGCACGGAGCGCCAGATCCTGTCTACCTGTATGAACTACAGCTCCCAGGTCCGGGATGATATGCCTATAAAATCGTCTCTCCGGTAAGAGGCTTATTTATCTACACTTTCCACCGTGTTATCTGCACTGCATGGATGAAACAATATTTCCATATTGAAGCAAGCTGATCGCTGGTGTCAGAAATTAGGAATGTTTGTTTATGAACTGTAATTGATTCTGTGCACTCAACATCACTAGTTCATGTGCTTTGGACTATTTTTGCACACAGGACATTTTTATTATAGACTTTATTCTTGTTTATTTTTTCATATGTTATTTTTCTTTTTTCACTTATAAGTTTGTGGGTTGCGCACTATTACCTTACCAACACCTGTCCCATCCTGGTGCATGAAAATTCTAGGAGGTACTCAGAGCAGCTTGACGGCCCCACTGTCAAAACTTGCGATTATAGGCATTTAGAGGACATTTGTAAATACATCTAAAAAACATGAAATGACTTTTCAATAGTGCTATTCACACTTTGTGTTTACCTGTACTTAGATGCACTCAGTATAGCTGTGTTTAGAATAAACAGAGTTTTGGGCATCCAGCATTCAATTAGCAACTCGTGTGAACACAACTAAAGACAGCTAACCCTGCTATGAAGAAGGTACATCTAAATACAGGAAAAGGTGATTTGGGAGGCCAACAAAAAAATAAATAAAAATAACCCCCCCCCCCAAAAAAAAGAAAACATAAAAAAGTGTAAACACTCACTTATAGTAAAACCAGAACTCTGTGTATGTAGTCACAAGATACAGTCGTCTTCCAACTTCATCTACAACAGTCTCCAAGGCAAATATATGGACATCCTTATAAAAATAAACACATATTTGTAGAATTACTGTGGCTTCTGATTTCTGCTTACTTTAGCACTTTTTGAAATAAAAATAAAAAAAACCTGAACTCCGATCCCACATAAAAGCAATGTTCGGCATTATAACATATATTTGGATTGTAAAATGTAATAAAATTCACTGGTACTGTGTTTCCCCGAAAATAAGACGGACTCCTAAAATAAGCCGTAGCAGGATTTCCAAGCATTTCCGAAATATAAGCCATACCCCCGAAAATAAGACGTAGTGATGGGCGTGACTATGCGTAGCGGTAAACAAGACGTGATAGGCGTATGTACCGTAGTGTACTGGTGCGGAGCTGTAAAAAAGTCATGCAGCCCTTCTTATCTGCTCCATTGTGACAGCTGCTACGGTATCTCTAGGTGACCGGAGAGGTGTCGGCAGCCCCATCAATAAGGTCGGCTCCCCCTGTCAGGTCCCGCTGAAAGTGAAAGTAAAAAGTCTCCTCAGTCAAATGACCAAGTGAGGAGCAGGACGCTCTGTCCTCAGGGGAAGAAGTAAAGCTGCTCCCCAGCACTGACCAGCAACAGTCTCTCACCCCACACAAACACCAGGGGGAAAAGCTTCAGCAGACTACTGAGCCCAAAGAGATCACCCCAGCTCCACTGTGCTCCACATCAGAAGAAGTAAAGCTGCTCCCCAGCACTGACCAGCAACAGTCTCTCAGCCCACACAAACACCAGGGTATCCCCTGGTAAAAGGGGGAAAAGCTTCAGCAGACTACTGAGCCCAAAGAGATCACCCCGGCTCCACTGTGCTCCACATCAGAAGAAGTAAAGCTGCTCCCCAGCACTGACCAGCAACAGTCTTTCACGCCACACAAACACCAGGGGATAGGGGGAAAAGCTTCAATAAAATAAGACATCCCCTGAAAATAAGCCATAGTGTGTTTTCTTGAGGAAAAATAAATATAAGACGGTGTCTTATTTTCGGGGAAACACGGTATATTTATGTTTATTGAGATTTTTGCACATATACAAGTAGAACAGAATAGGATATATCCGAAACAAAAGGCACTTGAGGTATGTAGTAACTTAAGCCTTCACCCATTGCAAAACATTAGGGCTGGGGTCACACTACTGCGGATTGGATGCGGTTTCCTGGCATCTAATTTGCATGTCAGAAGATTGTGATTGGCTCTTTTTTTTTATTCTTTATTGGAGAAACCAAATTTATTGAGATGAAAAGCACTCAATACAACAGATTTGGATACATTTGTCAGACACGGTAAGTAAATGTACATTCATCTTGATCTTGATGATCCGAACAACACAGGTGCACAGGAATCCTGTGCATCTTCTGGTCTGTTTCAGATCCAAATTCAGCCAAAAATCGGGCTGAAATCGCACCTGAAACGGTGAACAGGGATTATTATTATACAGGATTTATATAGTGCCAACAGTTTACGCAGCACTTTACAATATAAAAATTGAGACAATACAGTTATAATACAATAAAATAGAAGAGGATTGAAGGGCCCTGCTCAGAAGAGTTTACAATCTAATAGGGTGGGGGCAGGTGGTACAAAAGGTTGTAACTGTGGGAAATGAGCTGATGGAAGTGGTAAAAGATTAGTTGGAGACGTAAAAGGCTTCCATGAAGAGATGAGTTTTCAGGGATCGCCTGAAGGTAGCAAGAGTAAGGGGATAGCCGGACAGGTTGAGGTAGAGAGTTCGAGAGGATGGGAGAGGCTCTGGAGAAATCCTGGAGACAAGCATGGGAGGAGGAGATGAGAGAGCTTGACAGTAGGGGGTCTTGAGAAGAGCGGAGAGGACGGTTTGGGATATGTTTGGAGACAAGATTGGTGATGTAGCTCGGGGCAGAGTTGTGGATGGCTTTGTAAGTTGTGGTTAGTATTTTGAATTTAATTTGCTGGGTGGTCGAGAGCCAGTGTAGGGATTGGGGGAGAGGGATGCACCGGACCTCTGCTGTGAGCCGCTCCGTACTGCGGTGTGAACCCGTGCCTAAAACTGAACATTAATAACAGCTCCAAACATCACGACATACTACCATAGGCTTAGACTTCCAACCATAGAGATCGTAAAAGTATGCACACTGTGAGATGGGATAAGGTATAGCTTAGCCCATGGCGTAAACCAATGTGGAAGACCCCTGTGAAGATGTAATTTCAGGTGAAATGCGTAGGCTGCCTCTCACAGCTAATTGCCTGAAACCCCTGCTAATTTATTTTTTATTTTTTTGCTCAGTGTCAGCCAAAAATGCAGTTGTAAATGTAGCCTTAATTTGCACCTATATGTTTTTCTGTCTGATAGATTTTCTTACTAAAATCAACAGCTTCTGGTTTTCAAAGTGTGATGCACTGAACTTTGTATTAAATGTCAACATGCATTATAACACGCATGCTTCAGTTACCTTCCATTACATACAATGGTTACATACCTCTTTACAAGTTTTGGCAAGTTGGAGAGCTGCAGCTTGACGGTGAAAAAGCCTCCAAACTGAGGACGGCTGCCATGGCTTGGCTAGCCTAGGTCGATAGGGTGAATTCAGTGGATGGCTTTGGTAGTGAGATGCCAGTTCTTCAATTTGTTTGCATTTTTCAACCCATGTTCTCTTCATGCTGTAAGAAATAAAAACAGAATGGATACTAATGAACTGGGTAGAAGCTGGAGTGGGTTGGGGGAGAAGCGGAGCTGACAGGGGCGGAGCGAACCCCTGGCAGGAAGTATCCCCTGTGCAGCTCTCTCCTCCCTCCCACTGGGTGCGGGTCTAGATCAAGCTGTCCGTGGAGACTCCCTGGAGCAGGAACCAGTGGCTCTGAACAGTCTCAACAATGGCCCCAAGCCGGATCACTCCATCTATACGCCGATGACACCCAAATCTATTTGTCTATTCCTCACCTCATTCCTTCGGTCTCCTCTCGCAACACTAACTTACTAACTGACATATCATATTGAGCTATGACTAAGCATTAGTTCTTAATGTGAAACGCGTCAGCTGTTCTCCCCACTGTGTGCTGTTTGTATGCTGTGCATTTTTCCTTTTAAATAAAGAGCACGTCTTCTTTTAAAAGACCTACTTGGAGTGCGGCTGTCCATCCACTTCCTTATCTGCATAATCCTATGCATTGCCAGCACCCGTGTGGTTCCTGAGTGGACTTTGATCACCTGCTTGTGCTCACCTGGAGCAGCGGTCTTTCTACCTAACTGACATATCAGCATGAGGACTCTGATGTAGGAAGGGGCTCCACTGCTGGGGACACTGATGTAAGGATGGGCTCCACTGCCAGGTACACAGATGTAAAGAGGGGCTCTGCTGCTGGGGGCATCTGATGTAAGGAGGGGCTCCACTGCTGTAAGGAAGGGGCTCCGCTGCTGGGGGAACCGGATGTAAGGAAGGGCTCCGCTGCTGGGGGAACCTGATGTAAGGAGGGGCTCCGCTGCTGGGGGCACCTGATGCAAGGAGGGGCTCCGCTGCTGGGGGCACCTGATGCAAGGAGGGGCTCCGCTGCTGGGGGAACCTGATGTAAGGAGGGGCTCCGCTGCTGGGGGAACCTGATGTAAGGAGGGGCTCCGCTGCTGGGGGAACCTGATGTAAGGAGGGGCTCCGCTGCTGGGGGCACCTGATGTAAGAAGGGGCTCCGCTGCTGGGGGCACCTGATGCAAGGAGGGGCTCCGCTGCTGGGGGAACCTGATGTAAGGAGGGGCTCCGCTGCTGGGGGCACCTGATGTAAGGAGGGGCTCCACTGCCAGGTACACAGATGTAAGGAGGGGCTCTGCTGCTGGAGACACTGATGTAAAAAGGGGCTCCACTGCTGAGGACACTGATGTAAGGAGGGACTCCGCTGGGGGCACCTGATAGCATCTGGTGGCAGGCGACATGCTCAGGGCTACCACTGATTATGCATTATGGTGAATTTAATAATTTAATATTACAATGTAATAATAGAAATTACATTACATCTTTATCTGCTGATTGTTAAACTTTCTGGAATACACACATTTCTATTGTTGTGTAGGATCTGGGCCTGCTGTCCCCTCTCTATCACTCGTTCATCTCAGACTCTAACCACACCCCCTTTGAGCCACGCCCAATATGTTGCTAAAACATGCCAATTTTTTGCCACGATGCACGTCACATGCACTTTTTTGTTTTTCCGCTATGCCGCGCCTACAAACAAATGCCTTCCCCCAATTATAAGACTCCACCTACAGGCAAAAAAGTGTCCCTCCAATTTTTTTTACAGTGTTGCCAACTATGAATGAAGAAGCACCGCAAAAATCCAAATCCCAACCCCCACCTCCACAAGGGGCGGCAAAATTAGGTTTTGCCTAGGGTGCAGGCCATGCATGCTCTTTGCCATCCGGTCCCTGTCATTAATTCTACTTCTCACTTGTTTAGTACACTTGAACTCCCTGGCCCGGATTCACGTAGAATCGCGTATCTTTGTGCGGGCGTAACGTATCCTATTTATGTTACACCTCCGCAACTTTTACAGGCAAGTGCCGTATTCTCGAAAGTTGCGGCGGCGTAGCGTAAATAGGCCGGCGTAAGCCCGCCTAATTCAAATGTGGTAGATGTGGGCGTGTGTTATGTAAATGTTATGCGACCCCACGTAAATGACGCTTTTTACGAACGGCGCATGCGCCGTCCGTGAAAGTATCCCAGTGCGAATGCTCCAAATTAATCCGCAAGAAGCCAATGCTTTCGACGTGAACGCAAATGACGCCCAGCCATATTCGCGAACGACTTATGCAAACAACGTAAAATTTTCAAAATTTGATGCGGGAACGACGTCTATACTTAACATTGGTACGCCTCATATAGCAGGGGTAACTTTACGCCGGGAAAAGCCTAACGTAAACGGCGTATCTGTACTGTGTCGGCCGGGCGTACGTTCGTGAATTGGCGTATCTAGCTGATTTACATATTTCTAGGCGTAAATCAGCGTACACGCCCCTAGCGGCCAGCGTAAATATGCAGTTAAGATATGACGGCGTAAGAGACTTATGCCGGTCGAATCTAATACAAATCTATGCATAACTGATTCTAAGAATCAGGCGCATTGATACGACGGCTCAGACTCAGAGATACGACGGCGTATCTGGAGATACGCCGGCGTAACTCGTACGTGAATCTGGGCCCCTGTGTGATTCCCCATCCTGTCACTCTACTCAGCCCATGTATTGGGCGCTGTTTAGTAAGTAAATGGCGGCCCACATGCAGTGTTCTCTCTCTCTATATATATATATTTATTACCTGCATACAGGCAGACTTCCTATAGAAGACGTCCCCCGAGACACACCATCATCACCCCCTCAGATACAGAGCACGCCGCACTGTCCTCCCAGCACCCGGCACACCGAGCGCTCTCATTGGCGCAGAAGACTGTGAGTCATCAGTTGCTTAGCGCGACAACAGCAAGTGAAAGCCGTTGCTGGGCTCGGATTGGACAGAAACATCCCACCATTCACCGCGGCCTGGAGCGGCCCGTGTTATTGTTGTTATGTGAACTCCTAGCCAATAGGAATCGTCCCTGCTGGAAGCCCCCGCCTAGGTGACTTCACTGCGTGTAACTCGGAGCTAGTGAGACAAAAAGAAGAGAATCAGCCGAGAGAGCGGACGGAGGTGAGCTGGGTGTAATGTCCTAAGCGGAGAGGAGAGGGGGGAGCAGTGTGCTGTGTGTGGTCATTATACCGGGGTGTGTGTGAGGGGAGCACAGCTGTCCGGACAGGAGCGGCTTGTCTCCGGGGTTGTGTCTCAGCATTCCAACTATTGCCTAATAAGGCTGCTGGAGGGACAATGAGAGAGACACTCTGTGAGTACACAGTGACTGGGGAAGACATGACGGGACAGTCATGGTCAGCCTGTAATTAGTCATGAATGTCCCCCCCCTGTCCTCCTCACACTGTATATCTCCAGGTGTGCTCACCTCTGGGGGAGGGACAATGAGAGACACCCTGTGAGTACACAGTGACTGGGGAAGACATGACAGGGGAATCATGGTCAGCCTGTAATTGGTCATATATGCCCCCCCCCCCTCCTGTGTCCTCCTCACACTGTATATCTCCAGGTGTGCTCACCTCTGGGGGAGGGGACCGACTCCGCCACCTTTTCAGGCGGTGAGTTTAGCACATTTTGGTGAGTTTTTTGGCTGCATTTGGTGTGCCATTAACAATTATGACACTACAAGTGCGTCACGTGTTTTTCACGTGCAGAAATGTGTTTCTGAGCGCCTTCCTGAAATACACAGGTGTGATCAGAGGCAGGGGCAGTCTGTTCATCACGGGTGCTGCCCCCTGTCCATCACCGCACCCCCTATCCATCCCCTTTCAGGACACCGGACCATGAATTCCAATGGCGGATGGTGTTTTTTTGTTTTGTTTTTTTGAAGCACCGACCAGAGGCTCTAATAGGCTTCAATATAGGGTGGGATCGCGTCGCAGAGAGTGCGCTCTGAGCCCACCCAGGTGTGTTAACAGCGAATTGTAACACTGATACTCCCAGCCAATCAGGAAGCGGGTTTTGACACCAGTCACTCGATTGGTTGAAAGGACAGGCGATCCTATTGGACATCTAGGAGGAGGGAGGAACTGCATGGTCTAAACCGCCATGATTCGGGGAGGACACAGGAGCCGCAACTCACCCATAGGAGCCCACCCACCTGCAACCGATGGGGTGAGTTTATGCCGATGTGCTGCATTGGTGTGTGCTGAGAATATGCTGCATTTTCATGTTGCATTGCATCATAATAGCCTGCAAATTAATGAAATGCAGTTTTGTGACATTTCAGTAAAGTTAATAAAAATAAAAAAAATAAGGAAAAATGTACACAGGGGTTTATTGAGCCAGTTGACACCAGTGTCAATTTAGTTTTAGTCTTAGGACTAAAATGTCATTTTAGTTTTGTCCCATTTTAGTCTTCTGCAATTATTTTAGTTGACTAAATCTCCAGGACATTTTAGTTGACTAAAACTAATTTTAGTCGTCTAAACTCTAATGGGTGTAATTAAATTGTAATGCATTAGTGAACATTTCTCTACAATTTGCAAAGTCATTATATACTGCTGGAGTGAAAAATCTCATATGTTATTATTTATGTTATTGAGGTATGAACATGCATTTTGAAGTAAAATTTCAATTTAGTTTTAGTCTTTTGACTAAAATGCAGTTTTAGTCGTATTTTAGTTGACTAAAATAGAGTTCATTTAGTCGACTAAATTAACACTGGCTGACACATCTCCGTGGTGGCTGCGGAGCGAATTGCACAGGGGTCCTGTGTGTCTTTGGATCTGTTTCAGGTCCGAATTCAAGCAAAGATTTGGGCCTGAAATGGAGAACAGGAACGCACCGGACCACTGCTGTGAGCCACATCAGTATTGTGAACCCAGCCTTAGGCTGGATTCACACCTATGCAGTTTTAGTGCTTTTTGCAGATTTGCACTACAGTCCATTTAACATGGTTTCCTATGGAATATGTTCTGTAGTGCAAATCTGCAAAAAGCACTAAAACTGCATAGGTGTGAATCCAGCCTTAAAGCAGAATGAAACCCTCCGATCCTTTATAGCCAAGGAAGCTGCCATCTATTTGATCTGCAGTTGTCGTGGTGCTGTACATGTGATCAGTTATGACACCAGTCATTTGATGGCTTGACAGTTGGGTTAAGATCTAACATACACTAGTAACATACCTTGAATGTAACTGTTTTGGGAAACTGTTAAATTGGTGGGTTTAGTTCCACTTTAAATTATTGCAGAATTAATCTGCTAGTTGCCTTGTTCTGCAAGAGCAGCAGGACACATAAAATATTAATTCTCTTTTATTTTTTATTCCTCTCCCCTTGTGCATTTACAGAACGCCTTGTGTTTTGTACAATGAATATGGCATTCTGTGAATGGATAAGGGGAGAGGAGGGGCAGTAGATGACAAGGCACCCCCTTGTCTACTAACAGATCACCTTGCATCTAGTGAACACAATACAGGGGGGGAGCTTTCCGATCAGCGGGAGTTCCACCTTAGGGTGGAGCTCCGCTTTAAAGGGTACTTCCACTTTTACAGCCAAATTGGGATAATGCCTAGTTTATATTTGTTACATATTCCCATTATCATAGCATTACTATGATAAAAACAAATTGCTGGTTATCTTTTTAAATGCGATATATAAAAAAAAAATTGTCTTGTTTACTTGCTTATTCCTTAGGGCCCTTTCACATGGGCGGACCTTTCATGTCCGCCTGTCAGTTTTTTAGGCAGACCTAAAATGGGTGCTCCATGCAGCTCTATGGAGCCACGGATGTCAGTGGTGACATGCCCGCTGACATCCAATCCGCCAAAGTGTGTCAGAGGAAAACCCTACTTGTCCATCCATCTGGACTCTACGGTCCGTCATCATCCGATTCCCCCATAGGGGAGAGCAGCTCTCTGACAGGTCGGTCCCTGCACAGTGTGCGGAGACAGACATGTCATCTGCCTGCTCAGCAGGGATTAATGGAGCGATCCCCGCTGAGCAAAACGGCGCCCACACACGGGCAGCCCCGCGTGAAAGGGCCCTTACATGCAGTCCCTGCCTTGTAATGTTTAGGAGGGACCTGTGAAGTAATGTCTAACGTAATTACCTCTGTCTGTATGATGCTTGTGGTTCTTCATTATCTGCTGTAAATTAGATTTGAACACCGTCTGTCCTAACAAAAAGTATGAGGTAACAATGAGGTATAACTTACTCTGTGTGGGGACAAAGACACTATATCAGGTGATCCAGAAATTCTTATGCCTGTTGCACACTATAAATAATAAAAAAACAACTTGCAGCTTCGGTGGGAGCTGCTGTACTAACCATCCGAAGTTAGTACAGCAATCTCCCCCACTGAGCTGTTGTGTTCTGACAAGGGGACGGCCCCCCTGCCAGAACACTTCGATCAGCACTCTCTGCTATTGGCTGAGAGCACTGATCGGGAGTGGGTCAGCTGCTGGTTTTCAAGCATGCACATCCAACAAAAGCCAACTTCTGTCGGACAGATCGACACACACGGGCCAAATGTCAGGTGTTTTTTTATTGAACCGGCTGATGTCTCTTGACATTCGGCCCATGTGTACGGGCCTTTAGAATCCGCCATGACACCATCTTAGAAATATATAAAAGTTAAGATTTTTTTTTATTTTTGCAGGTATGATGTGAATGGGAACACACAAACATAGTGGCCGTGTTTTCTCAAATTTGACTGCAGGTGTGGAAATACCCTTTCAGCTCCCTATTTGGTATTGGCTTAAATAACGTAAGCAGATTTCCATTTGTTATTTCTGCCCAGTAAGGCACACAGCCCAGACGGTAAAGCTTCTGCACGTTGTCCTCATTGGCGTACAGAATGAGTAGATGTGTCTTTGCTGGCCGGGCTGTAGCAGGTTTGAACTATCAGATTCCAGTGACTGTTGGGAGTGTCCCATTTGAATCTCATCGGTGGCATTGTGTGAGAGTAGGGAGCTGAGACACATTTATAAAGGAGGGGGAAATGACAGAAATGACATGTCATCGCTCTTACAGGGTGACAACCCGTAACTGTTACCTCTTTGTGGGCCTCTAATGAGGGTGTCGGGTGTCCCAAGTTGTTTGTCTTGGTTTCCATGCATTGATGGGGTTGTTTGAGGTCTAGGCTGTTATGGAGATGTAAATTGTACTGACGTGGTTATGTTACAGACAAGGATGTATGGTGTAAGCACAAAGCCGATTCTGAGAGGAGGAAGAAATGGTGATTAGTGGCTCTGATTTTCCCACATTTGCCCATATTTTGCTTTTAAGGAAGTACTTTGGTTTAGTTTTTTATTTCTGTCATTACATCTAGCTGGGAAAATACACGTAGACAGTGTAGCAATATGTAAAATAGTTTGTTGTAAAAAGGTATTTTTTTTTTTTTTATTGGAAATATGGTATGAAATATAGTAAGTAATCCTTTCAGTTTTGTATTTTGTGCTCTGAGTCGGCATTTCTGTGCAGTACATCTGTCGGAATACTAGATGAAGCTTGCTTAGGCAGGGAGAGTGCAGTGTGCTGTGTATTGTTTACAAAAGAAATGATTCGCATGTCTGCAAATGCTTATTCGACTTATTTGGTCAGGCAGCTGTTGCTGATCCTTTCTGCTGAGAGGCATAGATTGCTTTTAGCTACAATAAATATTCCTGACAAGGAGTTGGAGATGGTGAAATCGTAAGAAACAAGAGTGGGTTAAAGAGGTTGTAAACCCTTTTTACCACATGAAAGCCTATAATAAGGGTTACCTGTAGTTACCCCGGATATCTCTTAAACCTGCATGGTTTAGGACATATCCCCTGTATCTGCATGTGCCGACGTCATCGGCACATGCCCTCTGAAGCAATGGCACATACGTTAGTGTTCTGTTACCGGCAGCTCCTGATGTTCATCGTGGCTCCGGCCAAACACATCGTCGGAGCCCGCGATATCCAGAAGTAACTCCGGGAGCGATGTCGCTAGCCGGAGCGGTGTACGAGGACTGATGCGGGGGCTTCGATCTAAGGTAAGTAATTAATAATGAGCTAGTATGCTATGCTCAGTATGCCTTTGTTTTGCAGGTTTCTTTTTTTTTGTTCTTGGGTTTACAGACACTTTAAGGGATGATGTTAAAGTATAGCTAAAGCATCTAACATTGGAGAGAGTAGTGAAGGATTAAAGTGGTTGTAAACCCTTTACAACCACTTTTCACTACAGGTAAGCCAATAATGAGGCTTACCTGTAGCTACCATGGATATCGCCACAACCTGCACGGTTAAGGAGATATCTCCTGTATCAGCATGTGCCAACGTCATCGGCACATGCGCACTGAAGCAATGGATCGTTCGTGCCGTTGCATCAGCTGATGTACCATTACCAGCGGCTCCCGCGCGGGAGTGACGTCACAGCGCTGTAGACCGCTATACTTTAGAAATAACTCTGGGAGACATGTCGCCGGGCAGAGCAGTGTGCCAGGACCGCTGCGGGGGCTTCGATCTAAGGTGAATATATCATAATGAGCTAGTATACTCATTATGCCTTTGTCTTGCAGGTGTTTTTATTTTATTTTTTTACTGGGTGCACAACCACTGTAAAGTGCATGCTACTCCTACATTTTATATTCGAGATATGCCTGTTGCACCATATACTTGTATGTACTTTACAGTGTATGAAACCTATTGTACGCATACACTGTGCGCACAATTATTAAGTGAGTATTTTGACCAAATCATTTGGGCAGAGGAAGCCTTCCCCACCAGCATAACACAGTAATAATTGCCAATGGCTGCTCTTCTATCAATGAGCTGATCGGCCATTGAGAGAACGATGCAGGATCGTGCCCACAGAGATTCGGGGTTTGGGTAAGTTAAATGGGGTTCGGGGGGGGGCAGAGAGCGCAAGGTGTTTTTGCCTTAATGCAGAGATATGCAATTAGCGGACCTCCAGCTGTTGCAAAACTACAAGTCCCATCATGCCTCTCCCTCTGGGTGTCATGCTTCTGCCTGTCAGAGTCTTGCTATGCCTCATGGGAATTGTAGTTCTGCAACAGCTGGAGGTCCACTAATTGCATATCCCTGCCTTAATGCATAGGATGCATTAAGGTGAAAAAACACAAAGCTTTACAACCGCTTTTAAGGTAATTGTAAAGCTTTATCTTTATGACAGGATTTTTATCCCAGCATAATTACAGCTAAGATGTCCTTGCTCAGTAATATACACTGTGGACTTTGCTCAGAAAAACACAACTATCTTGGCATACTTGGCTTGTCTGGGTTGATGCCAGGCTGGCAGTTGCTCTGCACTTAAAATAATCTGTGCCCTAATATCTGATAGGCAGAGCAAATGTACCCAATAACATACTGATGGCATTGCCTGCTTCTCAATGTATAACTACAATGTATAAATAGTTCTTGTAGGTACATGAACGGGAGGTGGTGCTTCTGGCCATGTTTCCGCTTATAGAAGCAGTAATGGCCGAATTGCCAGTTGAATTATTAGTACTAAAGGCTCAGTGTTTTTTACTGTAACCACTTTGCTACCAGAGCTGTTTTTGTACACGTTAAAAGGCACATTTTAGGCCTGAATATTAGTTAACCCCCCAAAACAGTATACCTTCAGTGGGCTGTAAAAGTAAGGAGGAAACTTGAAAGCCCATCGCCCATTAAACAAATTTAGATACGGTCCCTGCTGGGTGAGGGGTGTTTAAAAAATCCCAGTCGAGCAGCCGATTGTTTCTAAATGGTGCTAGTAGACAAGTGGTTAATTTATTTCATCACATTAAAGGGGTTGTAAAGGTACAAGTGTTTTTTTTTTTTCCCTCAATAGCTTCCTGTGCCGTCCTCCTTCACTTACCTCATTCTCCGATTTTGCTTTTAAATGTCTTTTATTCTTCTGAGAAATCCTCACTTCCTGTTCTTCTGTCTGTAACTCCACACAGTTATGCAAGGCTTTCTTCCTGGTGTGGAGTGTCGTGCTCGCCCCCTCCCTTGGACTACAGGAGAGTCAGGACGCTCTCTACGCTGCAGATAGAGAAAGGAGATGTGTGTTAGTGGGCGTCCTGACTCTCCTGTAGTCCAAGGGAGGGGGCGAGCACGACACTCCACACCAGGAAGAAAGCCTTGCTTTACTGTGTGGAGTTACAGACAGAAGAACAGGAAGTGAGGATTTCTCAGAAGAAATGAGGACATTTAAAAGCAAAATCGGAGGATAAGGTAAGTGAAAGAGGACTGCACTAAGGTAAAGGAAGCTATTTAGGGGAAAAAAAATTGTACCTTTACAACCCCTTTAAGGTTAAAAATGCCTCAGTTCTTGTACTACCAACCTCTTGTCCCCAAACACCTACCTGATGTCCTTGTCACCACTGCCAGATTCTCCAGGATCCACACTGTTTCCCAAACTTCCTGGTTGCAGGGGGAGGTGAGGATGGATTAATAGGCTCATACATCTGTCAGGAGTGGAGAATAGGGAGCAGGGGGTGGCTTGCTGAGCACTTTGTGTTTCAGTGGACGCACACAGCATCGGATGGGGAAAAAGCGTGCACTGGTGACGCCTTTGCATACAGCTAAGCAAATGAGACATCTGCAAACGGGTGGGGGTGAGGCAATGGTTCATGTAATGGCCAGGAAGGAACATTTGATGTGAAGTTGTATTCCTAGATTTCTTGAACTTAAATTAATTAACTTTAAATTGGTTCCCTTTTGGTACAAACCTGGTGCTTCTACTCACAAATTCCACCACTGACTCACACCTTGCAGTCATGATTGTGGACAATGCTATTATTGCATCATATAAGACCTAATGTACATTGGAATATACATGCTGAACCTACTGTCATTTCAGTATCTACAATACAGTACTTTACAGCTACCAAACTGTTATCTTTTGAGACTTAAAGGAGTTGTAAAGGAATTATTTTTTTCCCCCTAAATAGCTTCCTTTACCTTAGTGCAGTCCTCCTTCACTTACCTCATTCTTCGATTTTGCTTTAAAAAGGGTTTATTTCTTCTGAGAAATCCTCACTTCCTGTTCTTCTGTCTGTAACTACACACCGTAATGCAAGGCTTTCTCCCTGGTGTGGAGAAAGCCTCTTGAGGGGGGGGAGGGGGGCGAGCAGGCAAGTCAGGACACTCTCTCTACTTTGCAGATAGAGAAAGGAGCTGCTTGCCCCCTCCCCCCTCAAGAGGCTTTCTCCACACCAGGGAGAAAGCCTCGCATTACTGTGTGGAGTTACAGACAGAAGAACAGGAAGTGAGGAGTTCTCAGAAGAAATAAGGACATTTAAAAGCAAAATGGAAGGATGAGGTAAGTGAAGGAGGACTGCACTTAAGGTAAAGGAAGCTATTTAGGGGAATTTTTTTTTCCCTTTTACAACCCCTTTAAGCCTCGTGCACACAATCAGATCTTCGGACGAGCGTTCGTCTGTTTTTTGTTGCATTCTGGTCTCATGTCGAAAGTTATTTACCATATGAAAATTCTCGTACGTCAGAAGTGACGTCATATGTTGAATAGTTTTGTATGTATTCTTTCATTTCTGAGCAATGTGTGGTTTCGCTCTTAGGATCTTTTTTGGACGAAAACTGTACTAATTAAACGAAAAAGGGACGTTGAGTTCACATATAACAATATTGTAGTCTGCACATCCAGCTTTTGTCGGACGAAAAACAGGAATCAGCCGTTGAACGCACCGTACTAACGACCTGAAAATTGGCAAGTTGTTCAGACTAAATTTTACTTGCGATTTTCGTATTGTGTGTTTGAGCCTTTCCAACTCTTCTGAACACCTTTTCTCCTAGGAGGAGACAGGCAGTGTTAAAAATGCATCTAAAGTCATGTTTTGTTAATGTGTGTCAGGCATTTGGGAATTTTTTTTCATTGGCCAGGATATTAACCCCTTCACGTCGACATACAGCCTCACTGGACCAGGCTTTTTGCAGGGGGGCCACATTTGCGTATCTGTCTGTGCTAGGACCACGTTGCATAGCACGCTCCCGACACAGAGACTGGAGTCTCGCCGAGATCCCCTGGTCCTCTTTTACCGATCGTGACTCTGAACTCTCGATTCTGGGTCACCTGATCACTGTGGTAGTCTCTGATTGGCTATCACAGCTTTCGGCTTCACGGGCAGGCACGCACTGCGCCATCAGAGTGGACAGGCGATCTTCTGGGACCCAGATCACCCAGAGGGAGGGGCTGCATAGGTGGAGAGGAGGAGTCGCCTAGGCGGCCAATAGGCAGAAGGAGTAAGTGGGACAGGGAGTCCCACTTATTCCCACCCCCCCAAAAAAATCAAACGCTAAAGGGGGCAAGGCATGCTTAAAGCAGAAGTTCCACTTTAAGAAACTTTAAGATGCACTTACGGGTGAGTTAATGTTGTGTGTGTGTTTTTTTTTTTTTCCTGCCAGAACACTCCTCTCCTAAATGCGCTGCCACGGTTAGTTTTTTTCTGCTTCTGTTTATAAATGCCTGTGTGTGCAAAGACACAGGCTAACATAGAGGGGCATTTAGAGGAAGAAAAAAAAAGTGTCACAGACCCTATGGCCTGGTTCACACATGTGCATTTTTAGTTTTGCAGGAACACACTACAGTCCATTTAACATGGTTTCCTATGGGTATTGTTCACATCTATGTATTTTATGGAAGGGGCCAGTGACAATTTTTTCAGTTTTTTGGTTCCATAGACCTTAATGGATCAAAACTGTGTATTGAAAAATGCAAAAGGCCTTGGGAATATGCAAGCTGTAACCTGCATAGGTGTGAATAAGGTCTTAAAGTGGAGTTTTTGATGCCCAGTGTGCATGAGGTCTAATAGTCAGCCCTTGTGAATAGACAGTGGTAGTCCAAAGCCTAGTATAGATATTTATATGATGCCAGGGGTTGTGATTTTGCCACCAAACAGTCATATTTCAGCAGATATTTCCATAAATTCAAACGTTTTTATCTTCCCAAGCTTAAACATTTTAATGCAAAAGAGTCGGCAGCGTCTCTTAGTGACTGCTAATTTCAGGTATGATAATAGCAACCAAGTCTTGTGACTTTTTGCCTACCGTAACTTATCAACCACTACCTATAGATGTAATAGTGGTTGGCATAGCATTGAAAGACACAATTGCCCAGCAAAACATGTGGAAACCCTTAAAGCGGGGGTTCACCCTAAAAAAAACTTCTAACATTACATTGAGCTGAGTTGTGAGAATGACATTATGCTGACCTTTTTTACTTTCTCGCCGTACATAACGTTTTATCTATATTTTCACCGCGGCTTCCGGGTATGTAATCCTGCGGGACTGGGCGTTCCTATTCACATGCTAAATGATTGACATGCTTCCGACCGGCGCATACAGCTCGTCACGTGTTGCCGAAAGAAGCCGAACGTCGGTGCGCAGGCGCCGTATAGAGCCGACTCGCAGTCCGGCTTCTTTCAGCAACTCGTGACACGCTGTATGCGCCGATCGGAAGCATGTTGATCATTTAGCATGTGAATAGGAACGCCCAGTCCCGCAGGATTACATACCCGGAAGCCGCGGTGAAAATATAGATAAAACGGTATGTACGGCGAGAAAGTAAAAAAGGTCAGCACAATGTCATTGTCACTACTCGACTCAATATAATGTTAGAATTTTTTTTTTAGGGTGAACCCCGGCTTTAAACACATTCACCATCGGAAAATACCTACTATCGATCACAACTTCAGTATTACGTAAAATATACACTTGAAAAACCCCATTGGGGGGTTAGGAAAGAAGGGGAAGGGAGGGGGGAGAACTAGGGAGCCTCCTTTCTCCTCAGTCTCCCAGCCTGCGCAGATGGCCACACGGATTCTGATTGATCTAGAATAGTCTTGTGTTCGTCCAAGAAAGTAAATTCATGCCAGTTAAACCATTTCGTGAGAAATTTGTCCCGCGTGTCCCTTTCCCTTGAAATTAGATCCATTATATTATTTTCCTCCACCCTAGCTCTCCACTTTGCCACAGAGGTAGAGCAGGGCTGCTTACAAAGTTCAGGGATGTAGTTACTAGCTGCAATGAGTAAATGAGGCAAGACTGAATCTTTGTAAATCTGTGGTATGGTATGATGATGGAGCAAACCAGCTCCATAGAAAGTTGTTAGTCAGTAAATTCTTGTGCAATGCGTTGTATGTCTGACCAGAAGATCTGTAGTCTGTCACAGTTCCAGAAAATGTGCAATAAATCTGAGTGCTTTGCCACATCACCAACAGCAGTTGAGCAAGGGAACATTTTGTGGAGTTTGCACTGGGATCGAGTACCACCTCTTTTAAAAGCTTATAATTCCTTTCCTGATGGTACATATGGAAACTTTATGTGTAAAGTATTATATCTTGTCAATGTGGTCTTGCGTGAACAACAGTTTGAGATCACTCTCCCACTTGCCAAAAAATGGAGGCCTAAAGTCCCTAGCGGGAGCATTAAAGGTGATCACATACTACCAAAAGCTCTTTTTGTGGGGAAAAAAGGATGTCAATTTTGTTTGGGAGCCACGTCGCACGACCGCGCAATTGTCAGTTAAAGGGACGCAGTGCCGAATCGCAAAAAGGGGCCTGGTCCTTTACTGGCATAATGGTCCGGGGCTTAAGTGGGGTTGTAAATAATTTTTTTTTTTTTTTTTTCTAAATAACAAACACTTACTTACCTCCACTGTGCAGTTAGTTTTGCACAGAGTGGCCCCAATCCACGTCTTCTGGGGTCCCTCGGCAGCTGTCTCTGGTCCTCCCCGCAAGAACTCCACACATTCCTGTGAGCTCCCTCACATTGTGTGGAGTCCTTGTGGGTGCGCTCCCACGATACAGCGAGCGACCATAGTCGCTCACTGTATCAATCGGCACCGCGTCATTGGATGTGATTGACAGCAGCACCAGCCTATGGCTGTGCTGCTTTCAATCCATCCGCTCTAGCCAATCAACGGCCAGGCTGAGCGGCAAAGAGGATGACGGGGCCGAGCGTGGGACTTTTGAGGGGTCAGGTAAGTATAACGGGGGGCGGGGCGGTATTGTCTGAAGTTTTTTTTTCACCTTAATGCATAAGGGCTCTTTCACACGGGGCGGATCAGTAATGATCCGCCCCATGAACTTCCGCTTGCTCAGGGGAGATCGCTCCGTTGATCCCCACTGAGCCGGCGGATGACAGGGTGGTCCCCGCACACTGTGCATGGACCGACCTGTCTTTTCTCCGCTCTCCCCTATGGGGGGATCACGGACCGTCTGTCCGTGTTCACCCGATCCGCCAGACGGATGGAAAAGTAGGTTTTTCCTCCGTCACACTTTGGCGGATCGGAGCGGGTCGGATGTCAGCGGACATGTCACCGCTGACATCCGCGGCTCCATAGAGGAGCACGGAGCGCCCGTTCAAGTCCGCCTAAAAAAACTGACAGGTGGACCTGAACGGGCCGCCCGTGTGAAAGAGCCCTAAAGGTGAAAAAACTTTTACCTTTACAACCCATTTAACACAGGTGGTGTCATCAAGAGGCAAAGTCTAGGTAAACGAACACCTCTCTGGTGATTGTTTACACCTCCACTAATATACAGCCACACAATATGATAGAATAAATAACAAATTGGGCATAAGAAAGTGCACACTGAAGACTTTCACTGTTTCACAAGTGAAGACACTTTGAAGAACAAAGTTGCCTGAGTCTATGGGGTTCATTTACTAAAACTGGAGAGTGCAAAATCTGGTGCAGTTGTGCATGGTAGCCAATCAGCTTCTAACTTCAGCTTGTTCAATTTAGCTTTGAGAAACAAAAAAACTGGAAGCTGATTGGTTTCTATGCAGCTCTGCACTCGATTTTGCACACTCCAGTTTTAGTACATCAACCCGTTTCTGCCTTAATTTGAACTGTTATATGCAGTATATTGTGACAGTTCTGTTTTAATTGAAACCAGTTTGTTTTGGGTGGTGTGACAATACTCTTTATACAACCCACATTTTGTATTTACTTTCATTGGCGAGTAAAGGTAAATATGAGCTTAGGCAAACAAAAAATGAAAGCTGATAACTGTAATGACTCATGTAGTCAGACTTATTTTTGTTGTACTCTGCATACTCGTCTTTGTGTAGACTATCTTTAGATACCTGGAGTACAAAGACAACTAGGAAACCTCAGGCAAATGTATGCAACTAGCACTTTCCAGCAATAAAACGAAAAGAGCTCTCAGCAAACAACCTGGGATAAAAGATGAAAGAACTTTTGGTAAATGTCATTGTTATATTGCAGACAAGTAATTGCTGCAACCATGTAACGTATTGGCCTTTGCTAAACCAAAACACCAGCCCATGGACAGTATTGTTTCTTGTTACTGGACGTTATCATCGCATGTGACAACGCTATTTAGCTACTAGACCCTTTGGAGTGGGTTACATGTTGACAGCTTGTTTCCTCACAGTACTGTCTCTGTTTAATTGATAAAAGTACAACTCTAATAGGGTCAGTTTATTATTTTTAAATATTTCTATTCTCTTAATATAACAATGCATGACAGAGGATTCACAGAGCACTATGCATTAACTTAGTTAGTGGTTGTAAACCCCCCCCCCCCCAAAAAAAAAAAAAACCTGTAGGACAAAGGCATAATGTACTAGCTCATTATGAATTACTTGCCTTAGATCGAAGCCCCCGCAGCATCCACATCTCCCCCTCCGCCCGGCGATATCGCTCCTGGAGTTATTGGCAGGAGCCGCGGTGACGGCACACTCATTGAAGAAACGGCACGCATGTGCCAATTACGTTGGGACATGCAAATACAGGGGATATCTCCTAGACGTGCAGGTTTAGGAGATATCCTGGGTAGCTACAGATAAGCCTTATTATAGGCTCACCTGTAGCAAAAAGTGGATTGTAAGAGTTTACAACCAATGTAAGCACCATTACAGCAGAGTTGCTTGCTTTCAGGCACATTTGTCTGATTGAAACTGAGCTGTTCTATAGGTGAAATACTACTGATGAAACAGGTGTGATCGTGAAAAAGACGGTCCTTTACACATTACAAGCATTTACAAATAATTGCCATTTGCTGTGATTGATCAAACTTGTGTTAATTCTAGAGGAGTAGAATGTAAAATACACACATACCTGTAAATAGTTTGGTCTTTGTCTCAGATGAGGAAGTTGAGTTAAAACATGAATGACTTTGGTACTGTATTTCCTGTATGTTACATGGTGTAATGTACTCTGTTAACCCCTCCCTGCCACCCCCTCTTGGCTCTTTAAGAGCTTTTAGATGCTGGGAGGTGGAAGAAGGCATTCAGGTCATGTGACCACTGTGATTGGATGTCACAGCGGTTACATGCTCACAAAGCTCCCAATGGCAAGTATTAATCTTCAACTTTCAGGTCCTGTGGTGACTGTGCTGGGAGCATGCAGGGCATGCGCTCTCAGCACAGAGAAGTGTATTTTCTTTTCAGCAACAGAGGTACATCTATGACATATTGGTACATAGAGAAGCTGGAGTTTAGGAAAAAAAAGTGAACTTGGCCTTTAACGTATAAGAAAAACTCTTTAACCACATCATCTCCAGAAGGTACCCCCCCTTCCTGACCAGTCTATTTTTTGTGATACAGCATTGCGTTGCTTTAACTGACAATTGCGCAGTCAAGCGGTGCTGTACTTTTTTTTTTTTTTTTTCACAAATGGAGATTTCTTTTGGTGGTGTTTGATCACCTCTGCGGTTTTCATTTTTTGCACTACAATAACTACTGACAATAAAAAACATTTTTTTTACTTTCTGCTCTAAAAAAATATCCAATAAAAAAAATTGTGAAATTGAATTTCTTCATCAATTTAGGCCAATTTTGTATTTTGCTACATATTTTTGGTTAAAAAAATCCTAATAAGCGTATATTAATTGGTTTGCGCAAAAGTTACAGCATCCACAAACTATGGGGTATTTTTTTTTTTTTTTTACTAGTAAAGGCGGCAACCAGCAACTTATAGTGGGACTGCGATATTTCGGTGGACAAATCTGACACTTAACTGACACTTTTGACACTTTTTTTTTGGGGACCAGTGACATTATTACAGTGATCAGTGCTAACAATATGCACTGTCACTGTACTAATGACATTGGCAGGGAAGGGGTAAACAAAGGGTTAAATGTGTGCCTAGGGAGTGATTGCTAACTGGAGGAGGTGCTTTTACTACTTGAGGACATGGATTGGTGTTTCTGCTTCACAGGAACACAGAATCCATGTCTTCTGTACTCACAGAATGTCAGTCTTCCTTGTTTACATAGGCAGACTGTCATTCTGTCAGTCACGAACGATCGGCGGCTCCAAAACCCAGAAGTGCAGAATTGCGTGCGTGTGTGTGTGTGTGTGTTTCTGCATTAAGCAGCTGCCCTGTAGCAGTAAATCTGCTATGGGATAGTCGTAAAGTGGTTAATCATCCATTAACCTCTTCCGGCCCGCGCAATAGCCGAATGACGGCTTCAGCGCGGACCTCAAAATCCAAGAGGACGTCATTTGACATCCTCCTGTTTGTTCGTTCCCCGCGCGCGCTCCCGAGCGCGCTGCGGGGAAATTCTGTGTTGGCCGTGTCCCCTGGACACAGCCAATTACAGATCGCCGCAAACGGCCAATCAGAGTGGCCGTTTGCGATGCGATCTGTGTGGCCAATGAGAGATGATCTCAAATGTAAACATATGAGATCATCTCTCATTGCCGCCTCTCCCTCCTCACACAGACAGCGCGTGTGAGGAGAGAGAAGGTCTGATTACTGTCAATTACTGTGAAAAAAAGTGCCCGTTTACAGTGCCCATCCCAGTGCCCATCCCAGTGCCATCCCAGTGCCATCCCTGTGCCATCCCAGTGCCATCCCAGTGCCATCCGTGTTGAACATACAGTGCCATCCCTTTGCCACCTCATCAGTGCCAATCAGTGCCCACCTGTGCCGCCAATCAGTTGCTACCTGTGCCGCCAATCAGTTGCTACCTGTGCCGCCAATCAGTTGCTACCTGTGCCGCCAATCAGTTCCCACCTGTGCCGCCACATCAGTGCCCACCTGTGCCGCCACATCAGTGCCCACCTGTGCCGCCACATCAGTGCCCACCTGTGCCGCCACATCAGTGCCCACCTGTGCCGCCACATCAGTGCCCACCTGTGCCGCCAATCAGTTCCTACCTGTGCCGCCACATCAGTGCCTACCTGTGCCGCCACATCAGTGCCCACCTGTGCCGCCACATCAGTGCCCACCTGTGCCGCCACAACAGTGCCCACCTGTGCCGCCACATCAGTGCCCACCTGTGCCGCCAATCAGTTTCTACCTGTGCCGCCAATCAGTTCCTACCTGTGCCGCCAATCAGTGCACATCTGTGCCGCCACATCAGTGCCCACCTGTGCCGCCACATCAGTGCCCACCTGTGCCGCCACATCAGTTCCTACCTGTGCCGCCAATCAGTGCACATCTGTGCCGCCAATCAGTGCACATCTGTGCCGCCACATCAGTGCCCACCTGTGCCGCCACATCAGTGCCCACCTGTGCCGCCACATCAGTGCCCACCTGTGCCGCCACATCAGTGCCCACCTGTGCCGCCACATCAGTGCCCACCTGTGCCGCCACATCAGTGCCCACCTGTGCCGCCACATCAGTGCCCACCTGTGCCAATCAGTGCCCATTTGTGCAGCATTATCAGTGCACATCTGTTCAGCATTATTAGTGCCTACCTGTGCTGCCAATCAGTGCCTACCTGTGCTGCCAATCAGTGCCCACCTGTTCCGCCACATCAGTGCCCACCTGTGCCGCCACATCAGTGCCCACCTGTGCCGCCACATCAGTGCCACCTCAGTGCCCACCTGTGCCAATCAGTGCCCATCTGTGTAGCATTATAAGTGCACATCTGTGCAGCATTATCAGTGCACATCTGTGCCGTCTCATCAGTGCCCATCTGCTCCGCCAATCAGTGCCCATCTGCTCCACCTCATCAGTGCCAATCTTCTCCACCTCATCAGTGCCCATCAGTGAAGGCTTAGCACACACCTGTGCAGTTGCATCAGCAACCATGTCCAAAAGGTCCTATTCCCTTCAGGAGGCATTCCAAATCATTTCTGCCCCCGACGAGAGCAACGGGGAGCTCTCTCTTTCAGAGTCCCTTTCAAATTCAAATTCTGAGTTGGACGTCAATTATGAGCCCGCCCTCAGTAGCGGAACACTGAGTGACTCAGAGGAGGAAGATAGCCGGCCGGCTAAACGAAGGCGTTCTAGTGAGGAGGCAGTGCCATCCACCAGCACCGCAGTGCCATCCGCCAGCACCGCAGTGCCATCCGCCAGCACTGCAGGGCCATCCGCCAGCACTGCAGGGCCATCCGCCAGCACTGCAGGGCCATCCGCCAGCACCGCAGTGCCTCGGCAACAAACTTCCAGGACCCATGCCAGCCTTCCCTATGCCCTTCAGAACCCCTTGTGGCTTCCTCCTACTTCAGGAGAAGCCAACATTCCCCCTTTCACGGCCCAGCCAGGAATCCAAGTGAACACGGAGAATTTCACCCCAATTGATTATTTCAATCTAATGTTCACAGAAGACATGCTATCCGAAATTGTGGCCCAGTGCAACCGATTTGCACAGCAATTTATTGCAAATAATCCCACGTCATACCATGCCCGTCCCTTCCAGTGGAGAGACCTTACGGTGGAGGAGTTTAAAATTTTTTTAGGCCTAACATTTTGTATGGGACTCAACCCAAAAAACACTTACCGTGCCTTTTGGTCCAAAAACCCGATCTACCACATGCCCATCTTCTCCAGCGTAATGCCCAGATCCCGATACTTTGCCATAATGAGATTCTTACATTTCAACGACAATACCCAGAGCCATCCCCGAAATCATCCAGAACATGACAGACTTTTCAAAATTCGGCCCTTACTGAATTATTTTTCAGAAAAATTCCCCCAATTATATACCCCGGACCAACACATCTGTGTGGATGAATCGCTTGTTAAATTTAGTGGCAGACTCCAAATAAAACAATTCATGCCCAGCAAAAGAGCCCGCTATGGCGTGAAGGTCTACAAATTGTGTGACCGAGTCACAGGATACCTGTATGCCTACAGAGTATACGAAGGCAAGGACACCCAGCTCAATCCCCCTAATTGCCCAGACTACTTGGGATCAAGTGGCAAAATTTTTGGGAACTCATTAACCCCCTATTGGAAAAAGGCTATCATCTATACGTAGATAATTTCTACACCTCTCTTCCCCTGTTCCACAACCTGCACCGGAAGCAGACCCCGGCTTGTGGCACCGTCAGAAACAATAGGAAAGGCTTTCCTCGAAGCCTGGTGAACACAACGCTGAAAAGAGGAGAATCAGCAAGTCTGCGTAACAATGCGGTTCTGGCGGTGAAGTGGAAGGACAGAAGAGACGTGTACATGCTATCTTCCATCCATAATGATACCGTCGTTGAAACCCGCAGAAGGCGTGGCACCACCATCCGAAAGCCCACTTGCATCCAGGACTATAATTTGTTTATGGGGGGGGTCGACTTCAACGACCAGATGCTTGAACCCTATCTTGCTACAAGAAGAACGTACCATTGGTACAAAAAAGTTGCCATTTATTTTTTTCAATTGGCCATATACAATTCTTATGTAATTTACAGCAACTCCACCCAAAACCCCAAACAGTTCCTTGGCTACCAAGAGGACCTTATCACTGCCCTTATTTTCCCGAACGGCCCACCCCAAACCATCCGATCTGATGTTTTAAGTCGTCTCGCCGAACGTCATTTTCCCGATAAAATCCCTCCCACAGAAACAGGCCGACGACGTCAAAAAAAATGCAAGGTATGCGCCAGTGATGGAGTCAGACGAGACACATCTTTCCATTGTGTGGATTGTCCTTCCCAACCAGGCCTCTGTATAATTAACTGTTTTCGCCGTTACCACACCAAACTAAAGTATTAATCCTCCGTTCCTGCCTTCACACACCTTCACACCCCTTATGCCACCGCCTGCTCTGTAACTGACCCCGGCTTGTTTTTTGACCACGATTCTGCCTAATGATTTTGTAATACCTCTGCCCGATATGGAACTGACCCCGGCTTGTTTTTTGACCACGATTCTGCCTAACGATTTTGTAATGCCTCTGCCCGATTTGGAATTGACCCTGGACTGTTTTTTCGACCATTCTTCTGCCCAACGATTCTGTACTGCCTCTGCCTGATCTGGAACTGACCTCGGACTGTTTGACCATGTTTTTGCCTGCCTCATGGACTGATCTTGTACCCTGCTACTGAACTAGTGGGAACACAGGGGTCTCACATATGTGAGGGGCGCCAGAAAAGTTTTTCTGGATGAAGAAAACTTTTTTGTTTTCTCATCCTAGATTAGGGTCTGGTTGCCCGGAGGCTTCAAAGAGATTTGGGTGGAAGAAGCCTCTACCCCTGTCCCCATTCTGTCCTGAACGAGGCCCTACTTCTGCCTGCTGCCTGTAGGACCTATGCCATCATGCCTCTGCCTGTTGCATGAACTGACCACCTGCACTAACCCTGACGGGACAGTATCCCTGCCTGGACGTTGCTGACCAAGTCCCTGCCTGCTGCCTGAACCAGTGCTATCCTGCTGTAGAACTGCGCTACTATTACCACAGGTAATCTTTTGTTTACGCTTTGCTCAGCATAATGTATTTTGAGGTGTAATTCTTGGTATGTGCATACTATGTGTCTCTGGAACACCTGACGGTGTTCCTTGCATGTTGGATCTCTGTATGTGGTCAGGCTATGTAGAAGTCTCACACATGTGGTATTGTTGTACTCAGGAGGAGTAGCAGAATGTATTTTGGGGTGTAATTTTTGCTATCTAAATGCTATGTGTTGGAAATATCTTAGAAACATACAACTTTGTGTAAAAAAAATGTGTTTTCATTTTTCTTCCACATGTTCCAAAAACTTCTGGAAAAAAATGAACCATTCAAAAGACTCATTATGCCTCATAGATTATACGTTGGGGTGTTCGCTTTCCAAAATGGGGTCATTTTGTGGGTAATTCCATTGTCCTGGTGTTCCAGGGCCTTCAAAAGTGTAATAGGTAGTCAACTAGTTAGATGTGCAATTTATGCTCCTAAAACCCCTGATGGCGCTTCCTGCATGTTGGGCCTCCGTATGTGGCCAGGCAGTGAAAAAGTCTCACACATGGGGTATCGTTTTACTCAGGAGGAGTAGCAGAATGTATTTTGGGGTGTCATTTGTGGTATGTACATGCTATGTGTTGGAAATATCTTATCAATGGACAACTTTGTGTAAAAAAAATGCGTTTTCATTTTTTTTCCACATTTTCCAAAAACTGCTGGAAAAAAATAAACCGTTCAAAAGACTCATTATGCCTCATAGATTATACGTTGGGGTATTAGCTTTCCAAAATGGGGTCACTTTGTGGGTAATTCCATTGTCCTGGTGTTCCAGGGCCTTCAAAAGTGTAATAGGTAGTCAACTAGTTAGATGTGCAATTTATGCTCCTAAAACCCCTGATGGCGCTTCCTGCATGTTGGGCCTCCGTATGTGGCCAGGCAGTGAAAAAGTCTCACACATGGGGTATCGTTTTACTCAGGAGTAGCAGAATGTATTTTGGGGTGTCATTTGTGGTATGTACATGCTATGTGTTGGAAATATCTTATCAATGGACAACTTTGTGTAAAAAAAATGCGTTTTCATTTTTTTTCCACATTTTCCAAAAACTGCTGGAAAAAAATAAACCGTTCAAAAGACTCATTATGCCTCATAGATTATACGTTGGGGTATTAGCTTTCCAAAATGGGGTCACTTTGTGGGTAATTCCATTGTCCTGGTGTTCCAGGGCCTTCAAAAGTGTAATAGGTAGTCAACTAGTTAGATGTGCAATTTATGCTCCTAAAACCCCTGATGGCGCTTCCTGCATGTTGGGCCTCCGTATGTGGCCAGGCAGTGAAAAAGTCTCACACATGGGGTATCGTTTTACTCAGGAGGAGTAGCAGAATGTATTTTGGGGTGTCATTTGTGGTATGCACATGCCATGTGAGAGAAATAAGCTATTACAATGACAATTTTGAGAAATTTTTTAAATGAAAAATAAAAATCTTAATTTTGCAAAGAATTGTGGGAAAAAAACACAACTTCAAATAACTCACCATGCCTCTTAATAAATACCTTGGAATGTCTACTTTCCAAAAAGGGGTTATTTTGGGGGCATTTGTACTTTCCTGGCTTGTTAGGGTCCCAAGAAATGAGATAGGCCTTCAGTACATCAGGTGTGATCAGATGTGACAATTTTTTATGATTTGCACTATAGCTTGTAGACTCTAAAACTTTCACACAGACCAAATAATTTCCAAAAATTTTGGGTTATTTTTATCAAAGACATGTAGCAGTATAAATTGTGGCCAAAATTTATGAAGAAATATTAATAATTTGCAAAATGTTATCACAGAAACTAAGAAAAAATCATTTTTTTTCCAAATTTTCGGTCTTTTTTCATTAATAGCGCAAAAAATAAAAAACCCAGAGGTGATCAAATACCACCAAAAGAAAGCTCTATTTGTGGGAAAAAAAGGACAAAAAAATAATTTGGGTACAGTGTTGCATGACTGAGTAATTGTCATTCAAAGTGTGACAGCGCTGAAAGCTGAAAATTGCTCTGGGCAGGAGGGGTGTTTAAGTGCCCTTACTGGTTAAAGGTATGTTTACCGACAAGTGACATAAAGTGACTATTTGCTCACATAAGACGTTATTCTATACAACTTCCACACCCAGCAACATATCATTACTGTTCCCTCAGTGCCTAACCCCTTCACTCAGCCACTGGGAGCGAAGGAAAAATGTCCAGGTGTTGATGAGCAAGTGACTCCCTCTTTTTTTCCCATGTGACAGCTTGGTACCCTCACAAAAGTGGGTAGGGGAAGGAGTTTCCAGCCCTGTGTAAGTTCTGACAAATTGGATTTAGATCTGACACATTTGACAATCCACCAGACAGGCAGCACTCACAACATAAAAGGAGATTTTTCAAGGAACCTTTCATCCGGTTGTCAAGAATACAATACTAATTTTATAAAATAGAAGGGTATGCTGTGGCCATAGAACTACTTTAACCCTTTCAGTGTGGGGGGGGGGGGACCCCTCTGCCAGGGTAGAGTGATTGTTTTAAGGGTGCACTCACACTGACAGTTTTAACTGTACCCGGCACAGTTCACCCTCCTTGGTCCGCTTCATTTGTGTAGTGCGAGTGCTCCAAACCATGCCTGGGAACTCCACAAACATACCACTTGGAAGTGGTGGCCCCGTACAGTTTGCTTCAGTCTGAGTGCAAACCATGACTGGACCCAGGTCTTCTCCATAGATCACTGTGGTCTAGTTGGCAGAGTGATGATATAAGTGTGCCCGGGAACATTTACACATAGCTGAGTGTGAGTGCAGACCGAGGAGTTGAATTTATGTACAGATTTTCTTTTTTTTGCATAGTTATGGCATATGCAAAAGAAAATTTATGCCTGAGATTCGGCTTTAATTTTGTAGGATGAAAAATATTCAAAATAATGGAAGAGTGTCTTGAACACTAGAAACAATAACAAGTCAGGTGATGGCGCAGGTGTCAGGCGAGTTCTATTCCCTCCAGGGTAATTCCTGTTCTTTCCATAAATAGCTGGATGAGCTCACCGTCCCCAGTGACAGGACTGGCTGACTTAGTACATTAGCTCATGGTGATTACGTTGTCCTTTCTGATGGTCTTGGAAAATCTGCTGTTTGTGTTCCTCACTTAATTATTTAGATTTGACTGATGTTTTTTGCTCTTTGTTAAAAATGAAGCTGTAAAATACAAATTTGTGTTTGTTATGTATTGAAAAGAGATCCAATGTTGTATTGATTGTAAACATTAGTCATTCTGGTTGGAGAAAGATTTATATCAACACATTAGCACAGTTCATCAGTCTGACCAACAGCAAAAGCGTGTGACATGAGATAACGTGCTTGTGCTCTTTCCTCTGAAGAATAACGCAAGGAAATTCTTACTATATAGTATCTACCACTAGAAAAGAGGATGTGTCTGATCATTTCAAAAGTGATTTTAACTCCTATTGGTAACTAAAAACTGCAGAACATCAATCTCTCTGTAGGAGGGGTACAGCTTTGCATATTTATTTGTAGTTTATCAGTGTGGCCATTTCTATCCGTTTTAAATATTCCCGCTTGGGGAAAAAAAATGTTACACAGTCATGGCCAAAAATATTGGCACCCCTGCATTTCGGTCGGATAATGTACCACTACGCCCATTCTTATGTTTATTTCTTTCGTTTGTATTGGTATAACAAAAAAAGTGGAGGAACTAAAGCCAAATCTGACCCATTCCACGCAAAACTCCAAAAATGGACTGGACAAAATGATTGGCACCCTCCAGTTTAATATTTGGTAAAACACCCCTTGGAAAAAATAACTGAATTCAGTCGCTTCCTGTAACCTTCAATGAGTTTCTTACACCTCTCTACTGGATTTTTGGACCACTCTTCTTTCGCTAACTTCTCCAGGTCTCTCAGATTGGAAGGGTTTATTTTCCCAACTGCTGTTTTGGTTATCTTCAGATGTCCTAATGCCATGCACACAGACGAGAGATCCAGTGTCTGAAGCAGCAAAGCGACCCCAAAACATCAGTGAACCTCCATCGTGTTTAACTGTAGGGACTGTATTCCCTGCTCTTCCCAGGCCTCGTGTCCCACCGGGAGACCCAAACCACGATCCAGCATGTCCCCCGGCTTGGTTGAGACCCGGACAAAGCCAGATTTAGCTTTGATCGTGTCTCTGATGTAAAATCCTTGAAGTAACATTGCTTCCAGTTTACTCAGCTGCCAATGATGCCAATTAAAACAAAATTACAGTATTCAGAATTGCCTATTTTGGCGATCTGGATATTTTTAAGTGCAAAAGAGGAGTTTGGGGTCTTTTAGACCTCTGATCCCTCCATAAAGAGTACCTGTCACCACCTATTACTGTCACAAAGGATGTTTACATTCCTTGTGATGGCAATAAAAGTGATCAGATCAGATTTTTTATTTTATTTTTTAAAGCTACAGTTTTTTTTTCTTTTTTTTAACATTGTCAAATGATGGGCTTTACCAAAAAAAAGCTGTAATTTTTTTTATTCTGTCCACAGCACATTCTCCCAAAAGGATATTGGAGTTTGCCAAAACTTACCTGAGGAAGCCAATCTGGCTCTTTTATGTTTGTGTGTCAGCAGTGGAGTCCTCTGTGTCTCCTGCCATAGCGTCCCTTTTTATTGTGATGGCAACGTATAGTATAGCTGAAAGAGTTGTACCTGGTGCCTGAAGGTCAGCTTTAATTTGTCTGGAAGTTGATTGCGGTTCTTTTTCCATCATTTGAACAATCTTTGGTTGCAATCTTTGATCAATTTTTCTCTTTTGTCCGCGTCCAGGGAGATTAGCTACAGTGCCATGGGCTGTAAACTTCTTGTCAATACTGTGCGCGCACACAAAACATTAAGGTCTCTGGAGATGGAATAACACATTATGCCATTGCCTTGGATTTTTTTTTTTTTTTTGCAACATCCACGGTAAACCGCTTTTAATGACTTCCTCCTTCTGCAATAATGGAACACAATGAAGCAAGCAGTTGTGTTCCAAAATATGATTTCTTTCAAAAGCTACCATTTGTGATGTACTGTATATGTAGCCTTTTACTTTACACTTCTGCTCCGTACACACGATCAAAAATTCCGACAGCAAAAGTCCGATGTGAGCTTTTGAACGGAAATTCCGACCGTGTGTATGCTCCATCGGACTTTTGCTGGCCAGCAAAAGATTGAGAGCTGGTTGATCGGAAAATCCGATCGTCTGTAGCAATTCTGACGCATGCTCGGAAGCATTGAACTTAATTTCCCCGGCTCGTCGTAGTGTTGTACGTCACTGTGTTCTTGACAGATGAAAGTTCAGAGAACTTTTGTGTGACCGTGTGTATGCAAGCCAAGCTTGAGTGGAAATCCGGGGGGGGGGGGGGGACATCCAAGAGGCATTATATTAGTGAAACATACTTGGGTCTTTTTATTTGCAAACAAATTTTCTTATGATTTTATTGACTGATATGAAACACTGACCATACTGCCTACTGTATGCAGAATGATATGCAATATTGTGTACAGTATACCGTAAGTAGTTCAGTTTGATTGCAGTAAGGCCATTTGAAATGATCTTTGCCCAATATAACCACGGATGATTTGGTTGGGAAGTAAGTAACCCCCAACTAGTGCAGACACCTCAGAGCTGACTACATATAATATACAATACAATTAATTACATTAGACATGTTGTGTGATTGTATTTTTTTTTTGGACATTTTTCAGGCTGTTCAAATGTGTTTTTTATTATTATTTACAGTGCAAGTTTCTGTAATAATCTTTATAAATTTACGGCACAATCCAGCTCTTATGTATAAACCCAAACACATATAGCTGAGTACATTTATAAAAACATATAAATAATAATTTTGCATCTGTGACTTAAAAGCAAGCTTCAATCAAAGCAAACATTCGTTAAAAAAAAAAAAAAAGGTTACAACCTCTATAAGGTTTACAATGCTGTCTGGTTGGCTGGAGTTCTGCATACTGTACTACATGCTACAAGATTACATGTGAATTTGTTTAAAATGAGCCTAAATTATGTTTCCAACAATTCTATTATAATTATACATAAACCTGATTTGTTTTGACAGCCTTGAAGACTGAGAAAGCAGAATGGCAGATAATCAGAATGGAGTACATGCAGGAGGGGACAGAACTGATGCTGGAACATATTCATCCAGCCAGCAGTAAGTGGTGACCAATGTGCTTGTTACACATTCATTTCATTGCATTACAACAATGGTGGTAGAATCTTATATATGCTGCCATACATGGGTCATCATAGTCTAATTAAAACCATATATGAATTAATGTCATGCATGTCAGTGTTCTAAACTGGCCAGGGAAGATTCCCATAAGTATGTTTTAAAAAGTCGGTTCGATGTGATATAAATGTTATGACACCATAAAGTCCCACCATTTCTTTGGTGTCACAATAGTACAAAACCTTGCACTGCCATATTTGGGGCAAAGGTGGGAAATATATTTTTCTATTCAAACATATTTGTATACAGGATGGTCAGGCTGCGTAATATTTTGATATTGAAGTTTTAGACTTTCATACATGCTATTGGGTTTTGGTGCTTTGGAACACACCACTGTACATTTATCTACATACGCTTTCAGCAGGTGCATCTGTTAGCAAATTGTTCATTAGGGCTAGCTTGGGCCAAATAAACTTTTTACATCAGAAGAAAGCTGGAGTTAGGCTTTAACTAAGAAAGCATGCATGCAGCGCTGGGATTTGTTATTAGAGTTCCCAGCATGTTTTACAAACTCGGTGGCCTGTATAATCCTTGCAAGAAATGTTAAATGTGAAATAAAGATTTTTTTTTACAAAGAATAAATACGTTTTCTCTATCCTTCATTGAAGGACACAGCATAATTCATCATGAATGGGTTTGATGCTGCCACCTACAGGAGAGGGGCACTAGTTGCATCCCAACTTAAAGCGGAGCTCCACCCTCAAATAAAAATACACATCGCCAGCTTCCAATAAATATCATTAACCAAGATATAAAAAAAAAAAAAAATGTTTTACATGCCTTGAAAGGTCTGTTCCTAATCTGCCCTCTTCCTGCACCGTGGTCCTTCTCCTCTCTCACCTACGCAAAATAGACTCCTGGGAAAGTAGTGTCATAATTTCTCAGGAGACTGTGCGCTCCCATGTGCCGAAAAATCGCGGCATTTCGATGCAAGATACGCTGCCGCCCGTTGTCATGACAACGGCACAAACAAACTCGGCTACGAGCGTCGCTCTAATGCGCACGCACGAGATCGAGGTTACCCAGCATGCACCTCTCCACGAAGAGGAGTGATTTTTTTTTACTGGGCTTCAGATGCCAACGCATAGAATGGCAACAGCCAGATCGTTCACTGCTGCAAACCAGGCAAGTTTGAAAATACTTTAGCGATCAAAGGAAAAATTGCAGGAAAAATGCATCCGTGTTAAAGGGCCCTTATAGGGTTTCCGTAGTGGCCTCAGTGGATGTCAGCTTGGCCTGGAAGTTTTGCAGGCAGCAGTTTGTGTTCTGCTTGGGGTCAGTTCTATGTTTATTTTTTGTTTGTGGACCCACCCCTCTTTTCCTGTCTTTCTGACACTACTTTGGGCTGTCCCATCCATGATAAATGAAGCTATGTCCTTCAATGAATGATAGAGAATATTGGATTGCAGTAAAAACCTTCTTCATTGAAGGACACAGCAGCCATCCAATTTCTTTTTGGCTGTATCTGTGTTTTTGTCCCGATACTGCTGGCTACTAACTGATTCTTGTGTCACAGCTGGGGGGTTTCATCACCACCAGAGGGCATCCCCTTAGGCATGCTTTTATTTAAAGTTGTACCTAGTGTCCTGCTCTTGTAGGTGGCGGCATCAAACTCATCTGTGATGAATTAAGCTGTGTCCTTCAATGAACTCAGAGAAAAGGATTTTACGGTGAGTGCAAAAATCCAATTTTTGTTGCAGAATTTGATGGAGGCAATCTTTTTATATGCGAGGATAGATCTGCTGTGACTTTTCCACTGCCATGTATCGTAGAAAGGCAGCAGATCCACCTTGTATTAGATTGGAATAAACATTGGAGGCTTTTCGGACATTCAGGCACAGTCTGCCCATCCTCAGCTGAGCATACATTATATATATATATATATATATATATATATATATATATATATATATATATATATATATATATATATATATATATGCCATGGGGAAGTATCGGATAAATGCTTGTGGCTCTGCTTATGATAAGAGGAACAACAGCCTACTGGATACTAAAGATTAGAATAGATTCTAAAGCAAGAATCCCCCATAGCAAAAGAAGGATGGACTATATTATTCTGTATAGAATCTTTGGTGTGCTCATGTACTAAACTTTTTTTTTTTCTCTCCTAGAATTAATTTGAAGGGTGGAGCAGCAAAGGAAATGGAGTCAAAGTTTAATCATCTCTTCAGATACAGCACAGACTACCCAGAGATGGGATTGTGTGTAATTGTTAATAACAAGAATTTCCATCCAACCACAAGTAAGAATGTGTGTGTGTGTGTGTACGGTTTGTGTATCGGTCTTCTAGCACTTTTTGTATATGGTTTAATGACTTTGTTTTTCTTTTTTAAAGGAATGGGAATGCGGAATGGAACTGATTTAGATGCCCAAAAATTACAGCTTACATTTAAAAATCTTGGTTACAAAGTGCATGTTTACAATGATCTGAAGTGCTCTGACATCTTTGAACTTTTGAAAAAAAGTAAGTACTGTCCCCCACTTTTACTATGATAATATACTTTCTGAATTGTTTTGAAAAGGCGGACTGACACATTTTTTTTTTTATTCTGCATAAATAGGATGTCGTCCTGCTAAGTCAAGTGTTTGGTAACTTGTAAATATTCAGCTGCCATATTGTAACTGGTAGTTCTATGACAAAAGAGCTAGATTGTCACCTCAGTGAAAAAATTATACTAAAATTAACTTGCCATATTCTGCATTTTGTGTAGTTGGCTTGTTTTGTGTATAATTGATTAAAAGACTCACTTCTATGTAATTTCTACTGGTGATGTGTACCTCATACAAGGATAGGGCCAGTAATCATCAGCGTCTTTGTCATTGTTACAACATACTTCACTACCACTTCCTGCCTGTAATGTAATCCTTATTTAGAGCTCTAGATTTTGTACTTTTCAAAATAATAAACCGTTAGCATTAACTATTGTTTATCAGCCCTTCATTTTTAAATACTCTAAGTGTTTGATATTTGTTTTGTGCAGTGGCTGAGGATGACCACAGCAAAAGAAGTTCATTTGTTTGTGCACTATTGAGCCACGGTGAGGACGGCTTGTTATATGGAGTAGATGACGCCATGCCTATTAAACGACTGACATCCCTTTTCCGAGGTGACAAATGCAAGACCTTGGTGGGCAAACCCAAATTATTCTTTATTCAGGTACATTGGCTTTTAATATTTAGTCTTCTCTTGTCAAACTGCTGCTGCTAGGCTTTATTTATACTGTAATTTCTCATATAGCTGGAGTTGAAAAATATTCTGATTCATGGTGCTGTTATGTACTAATACATTTAAAATGGCAATGGCTGTTTTAGCCTAGATCTCTACTTAAAGCTCCTTTCACCTACCTTGCAAATTGATTGATCAAAATTAATGACTATTCTATCTGACGTTTCTCTTAACATCTGATTGCTTATTGCCCTGGACTATCTATCAGTTTGCGAGATGGTGCAATATACCGTATTTATCGGTGTATAACGCGCACTTTTTTCCCCCTAAAATCAGGGGGAAATCGGGGGTGCGCGTTATACGCCAATGTCATTTTTTTTACCAATGGGAGGGAGCGGGGATTGGGCGGGGGTGTCTTGCCGGCCAGATTCCTACCTCTCCTGGTCCTGGGACGCCAGCGTACTGAATCGCTCCTCCCTTCTTGCTCCTCCTCCCCCTCCGAGTGTAGCTTCAGATTGGAGGAGAGCGGTCACATGAGAGGAGAGCGATCATGTGACCAGCCGGGGAACACAGTATGAATGAGAAGGAACTGTCCGTGCTTGAACACAGGCTACGGTATGTAGAAGGGACTGGCCGTGCTTTATTTTTAAACTTTACAGTATGCTGGCAGTCTCCTGGGAGTGCAAGGGGGCTGTGCAATGTAAATGAGCTGTACTGTGCAGGGAGACAATGCTATGTAGTGTATGGGGGGGGGGGGGGAATGGGGGCTACGTAGTGTGCTGATATCTATGCAATGTGCTGGTATCTATGTGTAATGTGCTGGTATCTATGTGTAATGTGCTGGTATCTATGTGTAATGTGCAGGGGGGGGGCTTTGGAATATAAAAGGTGCTGTTGAAAGTTTTTTTCCTGAAACTTCCCTCTTAAAATTAGGGTGCGCGTTATACGCCGGTGCGTGTTATACGCCGATAAATACGGTATGTACCGGGTCATTGTCCATTTCTATGGTTCCCCTCCGGGGTTATGCTCACTACACGGTAAGCCTAGTCCCTAATTGGCCCAGCGACTTGGATAAGGTCTGACTGGGTTTCCCTGTATTTTGGGACCTGACAACCTGCAGTGCTTGGCACACAATACGGATACATACACAGAAGAATAAGTAGTTATTCAAATTATTGTGTTACTCTCTTTTATAATTGTTTCTAACATTCTTGGCACAACATCTACTTAATTTTAAATCTGGCATTTTTTTCCCCCATTAGACTTAGTCTGACATGCTTCCACCCGCAATATTTGCCAAAAAGACAACACAGCATGTTTCCTGTACTACTTGGGTTACTGCAGCTCCTGCATTCCAGACATGCATAACCCTGTTTCTTCTACATCCTATTCCCTGGGACACCAGCAGAGATCCCCTCACTTAATGTCAAATCAGAAGCCAAAGGGAGCTCGAGCAAAAGGGCTGAATAGCACGCGCTCTGCTGTTGCCCTACAGCAGGGATATGCAATTAGCAGACCTCCAGCTGTTGCAGAACTACAAGTCCCATGAGGCCTAGCAAGACTCTTACAGCCACAAGCATGACACCCAGAGGTAGAGGCATGATGGGAATTGTAGTTTTGCAACATCTGGAGGTCCGCTAATTGCATATCCCTGCCCTACAGGAAACTCAAAATACCGCTCAGGCTGATAGTTGTTCCCTTTTTCTTGGAGTAATATCCTAATATGACACTACTCCTCTTCTCTGACTCTAGCTGCATGTCAGGCACAAGCCATGTGGCCCATCTGACAAAAGCAGATTTCTTTATCGTTACATCACGGGACACAGAGCGGCATTCATTACTATATGGGTTATATGGAGTACCTTCAGGTGTAGACACTGGCAATCTTCAAACAGGAAATGCCCCTCCCTATATAACCCCCTCCCATAGGAGGAGTACCTCAGTTTTTACGCCAGTGTCTTAGGTGTTAGTCATGGTTTAGCTTGCCTCCGCATCCTTGGGATTAGGTGAGCTACCGGTTCTGTCCAAAAAAGCCTGCGCGCTAAAGTGGTCAGTAACCGGACCCCAAACCCTTGGGGTATAGCCCATAATGCTTTCTTTTTAAGAGAGCTGGACCCTGGGCCCAGAACTTAGAAAACCTTTGGGGCGCCTAATGTTTTCTGTTTGCCAGGGTGCTGTATGGGCCCAGGACAGTGGATCCTTCATGGAAGAAGAAGGTTCCCAGGGCCTGAAGGTCTAGACATCCCCACGGAGATGGGGGAAGATTGGACCTCTTGCTTGGCAAAGTCCTGCGGCATGGAGCAGGTAAGTAAGGGGAAAAAACCTGCGGGGCTTGGCTCTTAGCAAGTTTTTTCTGGGAGGTCACAGGGGACATGCCTAAAGGTTATGCATTGCATCTGGCAAACCAGTCACATATCATGAAGATAGGATGGCTCTATATGTTATATTTCCCCATAAAAAGTGACCTCCCTGGTAGTGTTGCAAAAGCTGTGAGTGGGGCCTTTTATGTACAAGTGTATGTGTGTGTCAGAGAGCTATGCTTACCTGCAAGCCTCCAGGCGATGCTCTATCCAGTCCTCTCCCTCATGCCTGCAAGGCAGGCAAAACGCTGACCTCCTCGTGTGTTCCAGGCCTGCGGCTGCAGGAACAGAGAGGCCCTTCCTCCCAACCCCCCCCCCCCCCCGCGGGGGGGCCGCGCGCGGGGCGCGTGCACGTGTTATAGACGCATTTGGCGCCGTTTTAGCTGGGGGGGAAGGGCGGGTCAGTGGTTTAAAGGAAGGGGCGGCCCTTCCTTAGATGCCACAGCTCATTCATTTCTCTGGCTTAAGGGAGGAAGGACTGGAGTGAAGCACGGGGCGCTGAGGACACACAGTGGCCAGAAAGAATACTACAGTCTTCAGAAGATTGTGGTTTAGCCTAGGAATAGGCTGGTTTTCTTTTCCATCTCATAGTCTTTTCTTTGGCAATACTACTCAGGGGGATAGAATGTTTTTTCTTGCCTAGATTGAAAAAAAAAAAAAAGAAAAAAAAAAAAGAAGAAAAGTTTTTCTTTGAAAAAAAAAAAAAAAAAGAAGGTGTCATCTAGGGTAGAGGAAACATTTTTTATTCCCCAAACAGGTGTTTGGGCATTTAACTATTATAAGTCCCAGGTACCAATAAGTAGCAGGTGTACCTCGGTATTGTACCATGGCATCAAGAGCAGAGGGTACAAAAGGTGGGGATTCCCCCGCAGAATCTGAGGTCTCGGATAGAGCTATGCCGCTGCTTTCCCCACAGGGAGCCTTTGGGCCATCGGGGTCTGGGGCTAGAGCTGACGCGAGTCAACCCAACCCTAAGGTGGTCACGGAGGAGGTGTTACTCGCCTCTTTAAATGAGATGCGGAGAAGCATGGGAGAAATGATAGCCGCAGCCATGCGGGGTAGTAAGCGGAATAGATCTCCGTCACCCGTGCGCGGACCCTCGGAAGAGGAGGTCCTTTCCTCTGGGGAATTGGACCTCTTGGACAGAGACCAGGTAGGTTCAGGGATCGAAGATCCGGATACAGAGGAGTCTGGGGCAGTCTCCCTGAGGGAGAGCTGGTGGATTCAGGGCTTGACGGACTTGGTCCATAAGGCATTCAACCTACCTGTACCAGATCTCCAGGTATCCACGGTTTCAGCTTTGGGCTCACTGAGGGCGCCTCAAAGCAGTGCTGTGTTTCCGATCCATCCTCTATTGGAGGAAGTCTTGTTCCAAGAGTGGAACAAACCAGACAAGGTTTTCTTTCCACCTAAGAAATTTTCTGTCTTATATCCTATGGAAGAAAAGTTTTCCAAGAGATGGGCTTCTCCTGCAGTAGACGCAGCCATCTCATGTGTTAACAAATCGTTAACATGTCCTGTAGAAAACGTACAGGTTTTCAAAGATCCAGTTGATAGACGCTTGGAAGCCCTACTTAAGAACTCCTTCACTTCTGCAGGGGCAGTAGTACAGCCAGCCGTGGCTGCGATTGGAGTCGCTCAAGCTTTATCGGATCAATTTAAGCAAATGCTTGAACTTATTCCTGCCGAGCAGGCAGAAGAATTTTCGGATGTCCCTAAGGCCATATGTTTTACGGTAGACGCAATCAAGGATTCTATCCAACAAGCGTCACGTTTATCATTATCCCTTATCCATATGAGAAGACTCTTATGGTTAAAAAGCTGGGAGGCTGAGCCCCCATGCAAGAAGCTCCTGGCAGGGTTTCCCTTCCATGGAGGACGGCTCTTCGGAGAGGACTTAGATAAATACATTCAGACCATTTCAAGCGGCAAGAGTACTCTCTTGCCAACTAAGAAGAGGGTTCAGGGACCTGCGTTTAAACGACAGTCCTCCCCTGGGCAGGGGCCCTCTAATGCCAAGCAGTATCGACGGCCTCCTGCAAGAACAAACTTCGGCTTCAACAGCAGATCACGAGGACAGGCTGTTAGGGGCAAGAGGCAGTGGTTTCGCAAGCCAGCAAGACCAGCCCCCAAGTCTACCTCATGAAGGGGCGCCCCCACCCACGAAGGTGGGGGGAAGGCTGCGACTCTTTTCGGAGATTTGGGAAGCCAACATTCCCGACGAGTGGGTACGGTCTTCCGTGGCCACAGGCTACAAGCTAGAGTTCCTAAGGTTTCCTCCTCCTCATTTCCAGGAGTCGAGGATTCCAAACGATCTGGAGAAAAGAGCCGCATTAAGGTCGGCTCTAGATCATCTACTTTCCCAGGAAGTAATAGTAGAGGTACCAGTCCTGGAACAGGGGCTGGGTTTCTACTCCAACCTATTCATCATCCTAAAGCCCAATGGAGATGTCAGGCCAATTTTGGACCTAAAGATGGTAAATGCATACTTAAAGGTCCGCTCATTTCGGATGGAATCCGTGCGGTCAGCAGCTGCCACACTCCAAAAGGACGACTTCATGGCGTCCATAGACATAAAGGATGCCTACCTTCATGTTCCAATTTATCAGCCACATCAAAGATATCTACGCTTTATGGTGGCTTCGCGTCATTTCCAATTCGTGGCGCTTCCCTTCGGGTTGGCTACGGCCCCCCGGGTGTTCACGAAGGTTCTAGCTCCAATCCTAGCCAAGCTAAGGATCCAAGGGGTCACGATCCTAGCATACCTGGACGACCTCCTAGTCATAGACCACTCATCTCCCGGCTTGGAACGAGCAGTGGCCCTCACGGTCCAATACCTCGAGAGGTTCGGCTGGGTCCTAAATCAAGAAAAGTCAACATTCCAGCCCACAAGGCAGTTGGAATATCTCGGCATGAGATTAGACACGGAACAACAAGGGGTGTTCCTACCTCTGAGGAAGGTCAAAGCCATCAAGGAATTAATCCTACTGGTTCTAAGCAAGAAAAAACCGACTATTCGCCTATGTATGAGATTACTAGGCAAGATGGTGGCTACTTTCGAGGCGGTGCCATACGCCCAGAGCCACACTCGCATCCTGCAGGCAGCCATCCTGTCAGCATGGAGCAGAAGGCCACAGGCCTTGGATATCCCGTTGCCTCTCTCATCAAGAGTCCGGCAAAGTCTGTGTTGGTGGTTAGACCCTCAGAATCTACTGAAGGGAAAATCTTTCAGCCCAGTGGCTTGGAAGATAGTGACCACAGACGCCAGCCTGACGGGCTGGGGAGCGATTGTGGATGGTTCCACTCGCCAAGGTATTTGGGCAAAGCCAGAGAAGCTTTTACCCATCAACATCTTGGAGCTCAGAGCTGTTCGACTAGCCCTCAGGGCTTGGACGTCGAAATTGCAGGGGCTCCCGGTGAGAATTCAATCAGACAATGCCACGGCAGTGGCATACATAAATCACCAAGGGGGGACCAGGAGTCAGGCCGCTCAGAGAGAAGTGAGCTTGATTCTCTTATGGGCAGAGGCTCATGTGCCCTGCATATCGGCAGTATTCATTCCCGGAGTGGACAACTTTCAGGCGGACTTCTTAAGCCGCCAGACTCTATGGCCGGGGGAATGGTCTCTGCATCCACAAGTCTTTCAAGCACTCTGCCAAAGATGGGGAGTGCCGGACGTGGATATCATGGCATCGAGACTCAACAAGAAGCTAGACAGGTTCATGTCCCGCTCAAGGGATCCGATGGCCTGCGGAACCGATGCTCTGGTTTGCCCTTGGCATCAGTTCAAGCTTCTTTATGCGTTTCCCCCGCTCCAGTTACTACCCCGCCTGCTGCGCAGGATCCGGGTGGAGCACATACCAGTTATCCTGGTAGCTCCAGCATGGCCCAGAAGGGCTTGGTACTCACTAATCCTAAGGATGGTAGTGGGAAACCCTTGGACTCTGCCTCTAAGGCCAGACCTGCTATCGCAAGGTCCGATCCTCCACCCTGCCTTACGGCATCTAAATTTGACGGCCTGGAAGCTGAATCCTTGATTCTCAGGGGTAGAGGTCTGTCTCAGAAGGTAATCTCTACCCTAATCAGAGCCAGGAAACCGGTCTCTAGGGTGATTTATCACAGGGTCTGGAAGGCCTATATAGGCTGGTGCGAGTCCAAGCTATGGCTTCCTCGCAAGTTCACCATAGATAGAGTTTTAAGTTTTCTCCAGCTAGGAGTGGATAAAGGATTGGCATTAAGCACAATCAAAGGACAGATTTCTGCCCTGTCAGTGTGGTTTCAGCGGCCACTGGCCACCCACTCGCTGGTTAAGACCTTCCTTCAAGGGGTCTTACGTATTAAACCTCCAGTTAAATCCCCGCTTTGTCCGTGGGATTTAAATCTTGTTCTGTCGAGTTTACAGAAACAACCGTTTGAGCCGTTGGCTGAAGTTCCTTTGGTTCTACTGACAAGGAAGTTGGTGTTTTTGGTTGCCATAGTTTCCGCAAGAAGAGTTTCGGAACTGGCAGCCTTATCCTGTAAGGAACCATATCTTATATTTCATAAGGACAGGGTCGTTCTCCGCCCTCATCCTTCCTTCTTACCGAAGGTCATATCCAGTTTTCATTTGAACCAGGATTTGGTATTACCATCCTTCTTCCCTAAACCTACTTCCAGAAAGGAAGGGTTGCTGCATACCTTGGATATTGTCAGGGCCATGAAGGCCTATCTTAAAGCTACAGAGAAGATCCGGAAAACAGATGTCCTGTTTATTCTACCGGATGGGCCCAAGAAGGGGCAGGCAGCTGCAAAGTCCACCATTTCTAGGTGGATTAAGCAATTGATCACTCAGGCCTACGGCTTGAAAGGGTTGCCTCCTCCAGTATCATTAAGGGCTCATTCTACTAGAGCCATGGGCGCCTCCTGGGCAGCGCACCACCAGATCTCTATGGCTCAAGTTTGCAAGGCGGCAACCTGGTCTTCTGTCCACACATTTACAAAATTCTACAAGTTGGACGTAAGAAGGAATACTGATACTGCCTTCGGGCAGGCAGTGCTGCAGGCTGCAGTTTGAGACCCTCGGATTCCGGGGGCTCCTCTTTTTTTGAGTTAAATTTAAAATTTAAGATTATTTTTCTCAAATAAGTTGGATTTATTATGATTTGAGTATATCTCTAAATTAAATCCTTTTGTCTTGGAGATGTTCTCCCTCCCCTCATTGTAAGCATTGCTTTGGGACATCCCATATAGTAATGAATGCCGCTCTGTGTCCCGTGATGTAACGATAAAGAAAAAGAGATTTTTAATACAGCTTACCTGTAAAATCTTTTTCTTGGAGTACATCACGGGACACAGAGCTCCCACCCCTCTTTTGAGGACCATTTTGGGAGGCATACTGCTTGCTACAAAACTGAGGTACTCCTCCTATGGGAGGGGGTTATATAGGGAGGGGCATTTCCTGTTTGAAGATTGCCAGTGTCTACACCTGAAGGTACTCCATATAACCCATATAGTAATGAATGCCGCTCTGTGTCCCGTGATGTACTCCAAGAAAAAGATTTTACAGGTAAGCTGTATTAAAAATCTCTTTTTTTCTGCCACTATGTCTGAATCCTTTAGGAAAACTTTTGGCACTCCAAGAACCTTCAGTTTCCAAAACCGCTACACGAATCGGAGCTGGAAACTACAAACATGTCTGAGGATGAAATGGAGGCGCAGACACTGTAGCGTGGAAGCTGCAGATGATTTTACAATCCCTGCATTTTATGAAGCACGAGCTATGGCTTTTCAACAAATGCTTTCTGATTTTAACACACTGATTGATGCGATGCAAACTTTTACAAGTAATACCTGATTCTCCACAGCCAAAACAAGCCCATATGGGCGCTCAGAGGCCAAATGTTAAAACAAAAAGAAAACATTCCTATCTATACACAAATTGAATGCGTTTTACATGCGGATTGGCCTAATCCTGAAAGGATGGTTATATACCATTTTTTACCTAAAGGTAAGCCTAAAATAAGGCTTACCTGTAAGTAAAATGAATATCTCCTAAACTGTAAAGGTTTAGGAGATATTCATTTTACTTACAGGTAAGCCTTATTTACTTTTGCATGCAGCCACTGACGTCGGTGGCGCATGCGCTGTGAAGGTTCAGCTGTAGGTCCAACGAATAGTGCCGGAAAGAAGTGTCATGCGCGGGAGCGACGTCATCGTGGCTCTGGCCACAGAGCCGCGAACGCGGAAGACTCGCCATGGGGGAAATGTCAGCTCCCTCTGCGGTGACCTGGATCAGATGCCAACGCCTCATTCTAAGGTAAGTATTTCATAATGAGCTAGTATGCAGTGCATACTAGCTCATTATGCTTTTGCCTTACAGTTTTTTTTTTTTTTGCGGGTATACAACCGCTTTAACTCCTCCTAAGCTTTTTGCTGAAACCTGTCCTATGAAAAAGGAATTTAAGAAAAAAACGTCTTGTGTTGACGCTCTAGAAGGGGTATTTTGCTAAGTCTATAAATTGTCTTATCTTTGTGAATATGCACAGGATTTTGTGGTTAAAATATTGGTCTGCTGAACCTGCTTATACTAGATGCCTGATACCCATGCCTTATACAATTCCCCTATTTGGGGAGTTCCTTGATAAATTCATAAAATAAGTCACTGAGGGAAGGTGCTTTGTACATCCTTTCATTGCAATCTTTGGACCCCTAAGGCCATTAAGCCCAGCCAGAAGCCCACTTCACAATAAAGGGGCACCACCTTCCCCCTCAGAATAAAGAGACTTATATTGGTGTTTACACCAGTCTGTATCTAAGATGTCCCGATCCTCTTGGTCTAATCTGTAATTTCAGGGGGTACAATATAGAATGTCTTTCTCTGTTCCCTCTTCGCCTCCTACCCCCCAATCTGCCAGTGTCGGCTCAAAAGAAAGTAGATTTACTGGCCACCTTTCACCAACTAGAGTCACAAGGAGTGGTTGTACCAATTCCTGCATTGTAAAGATCCCATGGTTTTTATCAAGCCTATTAAAAGTTCCCAAACCATCATTTAAATTTTGGGCTTTAAACCGATTTCATTGTGTACCAAAATACTGTATGAAATCACAAGGTCCTTCAGTGCATTTTTCAGATAGGCTGATGCCAAAAACCCCCATTATCTATACATGCCCATCCTCCCCTCAAACCAACACTTTCTGCCTTTTGTCTGTGGGAGACCAACACTTCCAGTTTGTTCCCAAAAGCATTTGCCCTACTTCTTGCTCTTCTGCAGACCATTTATGGAAGAAGACCTTGTGCTTAAGAACTCCTCAACCACAACCTTGTCTGTTAACAGTCAAAGTATGATTACGTTTCTGCAAACCTTATGCTGGTAATCTAAAGCCTGCCTTCCAGCCTTCACACCAACTGGATTGCCTGTGTCTAATCTTGGACATAGCCAAAAAATGTCTCCTTCAAAAAAAAAAAAAAAAAAAAAAGACTGCCTCTTTAGGACCCCAGATTGACTCTCAGATCCAAGTGGGTCCCCTCAGATTGCTTCTACATGAAATTTCTAGGTTGCCCATATTTTGACCCTTCCTTCAGTCTTTTTCTTGACCAGTGTCTGGGCCTGAGCTATACAGCCACTGGATCACTTTTATTGGCGGCAGAAGGGGGACAGGTCATCTATAGATAATTTAATGTTTCAGAGTTTTTCATCATTCCACTGGCATGCGCAATTTTTTAGCGAGACATTTGTGGTATTTGTTTACTCATATAGGGAAACAATATATAATGTTTGGGGGTTCTAAGTAATTTTCTAGCAAAACATGCTGATTTTTACATGTATGTGAGAAATGTCAGAATTGGACTGGGGGTCAAGTAGTTTAAGGCCAGGTTCCTACCCATTCTTCTAGAGAAACCTTTGCTCTGCAATGATTAATCAAGAATTTTCTTCAGGAAGTTATCATATAAATCTCCCAATTCGACCCCTCTTTGCTCCCTTTGATCACAAACCGGTGCTCTCTGTATTTCACATACCCCTGTTGAGCTGATTAGAGATATTCGTCTTTGAGTCCTCACATATAAGATTGCCTTTCTGGTGACTATTATGTTAGGCATGCTTTTGAACTGGCAGACCTTTCTTGTAAAGAGCCTTTTCTTGTATTGCACAGGGACAAAGTGGTCTTGAGGCCAAAACTTTTTTTCTATACCCAAGGTGTCCTCTCCTTTCGACCTTAAAGCAGTTGTATACCCGCACAAATGTTTTTGTGGTTTTTTTTTTTTTTTTTTTTTAAACCTGCACTGCATCCTAGCTCATTATGAAATGCTTGCCTTAGAACGAGGCGTCGGCAGCTGATCCTGGTCACTGCTGAGGGAGCTGACATTTCCCCTCAGCGTGTCTTCCGGGTTAGCAGCTCTGGCGCTGTGAGTGGCCAGAGCTGCGATGTTGTCACTCCTGCACTTACGTGTGGAAGACTTATTTCCAGCAAGGTCCGGCAGCGTCTTCCAGACCTTCACAGCGCATGCAGCGCTGACGTCAGCGGCTGCATGCAAAGTGAATATCTCCTAAACCGTACAGGTCTAGGAGATATTCATTTTACCTAGGTAAAAAATATATATAAAAAAGGTGGGTATACAACCACTTTAATGAGGATGATACTCTCCCTTTCCTCTATCCTACTCCAAACCTCACCAAGGACATTTCCCTACACTGCTTAGATATCGGTGCTGTTAGGTTCTACCTGGCAGCCACGGATGCTGTTTGCAAAACTGACTTTTTGTCCTACCTGCAGGTTCCCATAGAGGACATTCTGTCTCTCGATTTACCATTGCCAGGTAGACCAGACAACTTATTTCCAGGGCTTATACCCTTAAAACGGTTCTTCCTTTCCTCATCAGAGCCCATTCCACCACGTCTGTTTGTGTTTTTTGGGCCTTTCAACATCGAGCTTCTGTATCCTAAATTTGGAAGGCGCCACTCAGTACCTGTTCACACATTCCCCAGGTTTTACCAGGTGGATGTTCAGGCCCTCGGCTGGTGCAAGTTTCGGACGTACGGTGCTGCAAACTGTCATCTGTGTGTCTTTGGGTTCATTCACCCTTGATTATGTGAACCTTTTTAGCAGTCCTGTTTGCTATGTTTCCCAGCCCTCATTTTATTGCTTTGGGGCATCTCTTGGTCCTATGAATATAAGCTCCGTGTCTTGTACTGTATAATTAGGATAATGGGAATTTTGACTTGCCTGTACGTTTATCTTGGAGTACACTACAGGATACAGGTCCTTTTTCCTCTGTCTTTTGTTGTCACTCCTTATTGCTTCCATACAAATTGAAGCCTCACTGAGTGAGGTGTGTGTTTGTTTGTTTTTGTCACTGAGTGGTAGGAGCATGTATTAGGAGTGGCCATAGCAAGTTTTTGCCAGTGTCCAATAACCTATAAGTAGTGTGTACATAACCCATGGTCTATAAATACAGGCCCTGTACTGTACTCAGAGATAAAAAATTACAAGTAGGTCGAAATTCCCATTTTTTTTTTTTTTTTTTTTAACAACAAAGTAATAAGGAGGCCATATTATTCGACAGAGGGTAACAAAAACGTTATATTTTAGAGTTACAAATTTATATCATTATGAATTCTTAAATAGGTACTTTTGTTTTCCTAAAGGCTTGCAGGGGAACAGAGCTTGACTCAGGAGTGGAAACAGACAGTGGAAGTGGATCACAAGACGAAAACCACAGGATCCCAGTTGAAGCAGATTTCCTATATGCCTATTCTACAGTACCTGGTATGCTATGAAAACCTACAGTATGTTAAAGGGAGGTCACAATTTAAATAAGGAGTGTCATTAAAAAAAGTACTTTCTATGCTTATAATTTATTGCTTCCCAACAATGACACCTTTTAGAACAACTCTCAATTTTACTAATTCTAGAAGCTGTTCATATGTAGAATTCAAATTGGTCATATTCCTCCTGAAAACTATGGATACAGTGGGTATAGAAAATAATCACTCCCTTTTAAAATAATCAGTTTGTTGCTTTGCAGCCTGAAATGAAGACTGACAGATTTTGTTTTATCCAGCTGTATTTATTAGTGCAACTGATAACATCCAAGTGAAAGATAGAACACCAACATGTCAAAAAAAACAAACCGAATCACTGAATTGGAAAAAGGGCCACCCTCCGTATATCAGTATTTTGTTGGACCACCCTTTGCTTTAATTCCAGCCTTTAGTCTGTTGGAATATGTCTTCACTAACTTTGCACATCTAGGGCCAGATTCTCATACATTACGCTGCCCAGGAGCAACGTTAATGTATGTGCTGTACGCTACACCGCCGCAGGTTTACAGGTTTACATCCTGATTCTCAGAACACTTACCTGTAAACTTGCGGCGGTGTATCGTTAATTCGCTCGGCGCAAGCCCGCCCAATTCAAATGGGACGGGCACCATTTAAATTAGGCGCGCTCCCGCGCCGAGCGTACTGCGCATGCTCCGTCGAGTAAATTACCCGACGTGCATTGCGCTAAATGACCTCGCCCCGACGTCATTTGCTTCGACGTTTACGTAAATGGCGTCCATCGCCATTCACGGACGTCTTACGCAAACGACGTATTTTTTTACAAATTCGACGCGGGAACGACGGCCATAGTTAACATTGATTGCCCTTGCTAATAGCAGGGGCAACCTTACGCGTCACGTACGCTAGGGAAACTACGTAAATTCTCAGCGTCGGACGCGCGTAGGTTCGGGAATCTCGCGTACTTACCTCATTTGCATAGACGACGGGGAAAACTACGATGCGACACCTAGCGGCGGGAAAAAAAATTACTTTTAAGATCTGACAGCGTAACAGCCTTACGCATGTCAGATCTAATGGTTATCTATGCGCAACTGATTCTGAGAATCAGTCGCATAGATACCCGGGGCCAGATGAGGAGTTACGACGGCGCTAATGGTGTTGCGCCGTCGTAACGCCTTTGAGAATCTGGCCCCTAGACTTTGCAATATTTGTCCACTCCTCTCTGCAGAACTGCTTAACTTCAGTTAAATCTGATAGTGACTGTGGACTGCAGTCTTCAAATCATTTCACAGATTTTCAATGGGGTTTAATTGGGTCATTGTCGTGTTGGAAGGTAAACCTTCTTTTCCCATTGACAACTTTCTGGCAGAGGGCAGCAGATTTTCCTGAAGAATTTGATGGAATTTTGTCCCATCCATTTTTTTTTCTATCCTGACAAGTGCTTGAGTCCTTGCTGCAGAGAAACACCCCCATAACAGGATATTACCACCTCCTTGATTTACTGTAGGAATGGTGTTTACAGTATTTGGATGGTGAGCTCTATTAGATTTCCACCAGACATATGGTTTGGTGTTGAGGTCAAATAATATTTTTTTTTGTCTCAGCTGACCACCTTAAATGCGCCTTGAAGATTCTAAGGTCACATGGAAAAAGGTGTTATGATCAAATAACACCATTCCTACAGTAAAGCATGGAGGTGGTAATATCCTGTTATGGGGTGTTTCTCTGCAGTAGGGACTGGAGCACTTGTCAAGATGGAAGGAAAAATGGATGGGGCAAAATACCATCAAATTCTTGAGGAAAATCTGCTGCCCACTGCCAGAAAGTTGCCAATGGGAAAAAGGTTTACTTTCCAACATTAAAATGACACAAGGCACACAGCAAAATGACCACACAGTAGTTGAAGGAGAAAAAAAAAGTGAATGTCCTCGAAAGGCAATTTAATAATACAATACAAAACAGATTGTAGTGCACACATACAAGAATGACATTTATCCTGCAAGGCAAGTTAAAAACACCTGAACATATTAAAAAAATACAGGGGGTTTGGTCACACTATATGGTCATATAGTGCTAAGCCCACTTACTGTGACAAATTACCCCGAATTAGTTGGTCTTATCCTAGTAATACTGCTTTCACCACCCTGCAATGAGCCTGATCCTTCATTGGCAGCACTGTCAGTGCTCTACAGGTACTTGGCACCAGTGTACAGGTAAAAATATCGTACAAAAAGTTCATTTATTTCACTACTGCAACTTAAAAGGTGAAACTAATATATGAGATAGACTCATTACATGCAAAGCAAGATCGTTCAAGCTGTGATTTGTCATACTTGTGATAATTATGGCTTACAGCTTATGAAATCTACAATCTTAGAAAATTTGAATATTGTGAAAAGGTGCAGTATTCTAGGCGCAAAGTGTCCCACTCTAATCAGCTAATTAAGCCATGACACCTGCAAAGTATTCCTGAGCCTTTAAATGGTCTATGTCTGGTTCAGTAGGAATCACAATCATGGAAAAGACTGCTGACCTGATGGTTCTGCAGAAAATCGTCATTGACACCCTCCATAAGGAGAGAGAGCCTCAAAAGGTGATTGCAAAAGATGTTGGATGTTCCCAAAGTGTTGCATCAAAGCACATTAATATAAAGTCATGTGGAAGGGAAAAGTGGAAGAAAAAGGTGCACAAACAGCAGGGATGACCGCAGCCTGGAGAGGATTGTCAGGAAAAGGCCATTCAAAAGTGTTGGGGACTTTCACAAGGAGTGGACTGAGGCTGGAGTCAGTGCATCGAGAGCCACCACACAGACGGATCCTGGACATGGGCTTCAAATGTCGTATTCCTCTTGTCAAGCCACTCCTGAACAAGAAACAACGTCAGGAGCGTCTTACCTGAGATAAGAAAAACACACCTGGTCTGTTGCTCAGTGGTCCAAAGTCCTCTTTTCTGATGAGAGCAAATTTTGCATCTCATTTGAAACCAACGACCCAGAGTATGGAGGAAGAATGGAGAGACACACACTGCAAGATGCTTGAAGTCCATTGTGAAGTTTCCACAATCTGTGTTAATTTGGGGAGCCATGTTATCTGCTGGCGTTGGTCCACTGTGCTTCATTAAGTCCGGGGTCACCGCAGCCGTCTACCAGGAGATTTTGGAGGACTTCATGCTTCCTTCCACAGACAAGCTCTATGGGGATGCCGACTTCATTTTCCAGCAGGACTTGGCACCTGCCCACACTGCCAAAAGCACCAAAGCCTGGTTCAATGACCGTGGGATTACTGTGCTTGATTGGCCAGCAAACTCGCCTGACCTTAACCCTATAGGGAATCTATGGGGCATTGCCAAGATAAAGATGAGAGACATGAGACCGAACAATGCAGAAGAGCTAAAGGCCGCTATTGAAGCATCCTGGTCTTCCATAACACCTCAGCAGTGCCACAGGCTCATAGATTCCATGCCACGCCGCATTGAGGCAGTAATCGCTGCAAAAGGGGCCCAAACCAAGTGCTGAGTACATATGCATGCTTATACTTTTCAGAGGTCCGATATTGTTCTATGTACAATCCTTGTTTTATTGATTGCATGTAATATTCAAATTTTCTAAGATTGTGGATTTGGGGTTTTCTTGAGCTGTAAGCCCTAATCATCACAATTATGACAAATCACAGCTTGAACTATCTCATATATTGGTTTCGCCTTTTAAGTTGCATTAGTGAAATAAATGAACTTTTGCACGATATTCGAATTTTTTGAGTTTCACCTGTATATCCAGAACCTTCGCTGTGCACCTCATTACACTCTCCACTGTGTCTCCAGCACCTAACCAGCCTATGGCGTGCTCTGGTCACCCTTATGTCTGCTGCACCTCTGCTGTCATAACTTACCAGCATCCCTACCTCTTTGTTTACTTTTAGCTGTTGGTCTGGGAATCTCCCAACTGGCAAATGAATAGGTCCAGGGATAACTAATAAGTTGCTATGATGCTGTTAATTGCACAGATGACAGCGTCCTAGCTACCAAGGGGCTGACCATGCAGTAAGGACAGTGTTTCTCGTGATGGAATGCTAAAGGGTGTCTTTGACCCTCTTTATGAATTCCACAATCCATTGCCTAGGTGATATTGGGTAAGTGGAGAATTTTTGTAAGATTTAATGTTTAGTAACTATATGGATTATGATTACAGTCAAATTCTGGGAATAAGCCCTGTTTATTCTTCTTTCTAGGGTACTACTCTTGGAGAAACACAGTAAATGGCTCCTGGTTCATCCAGTCTCTTTGTGAAATGCTAAAATTGCATCGCCGACAACTTGAACTTATCCAGATTCTCACATGTGTAAATCACATGGTGGCCTTGGAATTTGAATCCTGTTCAACTCAACTAGACTTTCACGCAAAGAAACAGATCCCATGTGTTGTGTCCATGCTCACAAAAGCATTCTATTTTCCATAAGAAAGAGGAACCTGCTGCCAGTTGAATGATACAGTACCTGGTATACAATTCACTCCTTCATTCCGTACAGGGGAAGCATGAACAGGAAGGTTACACACAGACTGTTGTGCATTGACCTTGCTTCTGTAACCAGGTCTGATGATAAATATTAGACTGGTTGAGAAAGAAAGAAGAAAACTGAATGCAGTCTGAGGTTTATTGAGGGGCTAATATACAATAACAGGAACAGAATAAAGGTAGCTAGAATCTGATTGGTTGTTTTAACAGCGCCTTTTCTTTCTGCTCCAGTTTTTATATATAAGCCCACTAGATTTATAATTTCTGTTAGTGCAGGTTCTTATTTCAGTTAGGGCAGAAAGTGACACTGTATAAGACTTCTTGTGATCTTGTTATTTGACTAAGTGCATGCGACTTGGATAGCATGTTTTGTCATGTGTTTGGTATAAACAAATGTCATTAAGTTTATTGTAGGTTAATGTATTTTCTACAATTTAGCCTTAGTATTAAATCCAAAGCCCGGAAAGCTTTGTGGAATCAGGGAATGTAAATTTAACCATCTATTCATACTTGACATTTGAAGACATACCTAAAAAGCCTTGGTATACCAGCTACTTGAAATACTAAAAATGTAAAAAGAAAAATAATTTTAGTATGATTTGTATTTGTTATGTGGTGTATATTATGCTCAAGTGGAATGAATTTATTAGTAAATTGGTTGTATCGTACAATTATAATTACACTAATAATTTTCTAGAAAAAAAACGTTTTTTTTTTTTAGAGGTACAATACAAGAAGCAAGAGTATGGTGTGAAATGCCAGTAAATGAAGGGGAGAAGGGACAGTATGCTCCAGGTAAAAAGGGGGGTGCATTCACTGTAAGGCATTGCTTTATATAATTAAAATGTAGATACATATTCTTTAAACAGTGGGGTGCTTATGTAGCAATTGAATGGTAGGGGAACCCATCAATAGCTGTTCACTGCAATCAATCTTAGTCCTACAATTCAGGGTGATAAAAATGTAGACATAATAGTTTTGGAATGTATAGGACAGTAAGAAGAACTAAACCTCCATTCAATCTCAATACAAACATCAATTCAGCAGAATGATGCATTATGTAAAAAGACAATAACAAAATCCTAGAAACCGTCATGTTTAATCAACACCTACAGTACATTTTAGTGCTGGGAAAACTGTGATTGAGCTCTTAGTTAGAGCTAATATTAGGATATTAAAGTGGTTGTAAACCCCCCCCCCCCCCAAAAAAAAGATCCTGTTCCTCTACAGCAGATTAAACAGCACTTGTGCTGTATAATCTGCTCCTTTCTAAGCTTTAAAAAACAAAACAAAAAAAAAATGGTTGATCCTGCCTGTTTCTGTGTCCCCCTCTGTGTGCTGACCACTGTAATCATGGCTGCTGATCCATGATTATCATGGTCAGTTTATGTGCCTCTGTCATTGCGCTACTTTACTCTCTCCCCCTCCCTCCCTGCCTGTGAATTCTGTGTGTGTGAGCCATCTCCGCACCCCCTCCTTCTGCAACTATTAGTAGTTGGCAGTAAGAGTAAAGAAATATTACTGCCAAGCTCCTCTGTTCTATCAATCTATCATACACTGTGTTAAGGTATTTACAGACATCCTTTAATAAAAAAAAACATTCTCTCAGATCTTTTATGGCCGGTCACATGACCTCCGGCCGCTCTCCTCCCCCATCTAAGGGCTACAGAAGGAGGGGTTGAGCGGTGAGCACACTGGTCACGTGACCTGACGTCAGAGGGGGATCCTGGCCCCTCCCACTTTAGCTTTTAGATCAAAGGATGAGAGCAGCCGGTTGTCACATGACCGGCCATGAAAGATCAAAGATGAGGTATTTACAGGCATCCTTTTATCAAAAATGTACACAGTGTGAGATAGAGATGCTGGCTGTAATGTCATTTTTTTTATTTTTTTATTTTTTTACCTTTACAACCACTTTAATCCCCCTGTCTTGGCCAAAAAATATTTTAAATGTTTTGTTTGTTTGCTGTGGTTACATGACTGCTTTTTATTTTTGTTTTTTTATTGCATGTGCATGGCAGCCTATATAGGTGGACAGAAGTGAGCTCTGGAATGCCCATAGCCTCAATTATAACATAGCAGATGTGGAAATGACCCGCCCCTTCTTTAGGCATAGAGAAAAGGGTGGCACTTTGCAGCTTTGTAACTTTTGTAGGAGTAGCAAACCATTTTACTGGCACGTCTACCAGGTATATAAGAGATACACAATGAGATGGCAGATGCAGGTTTAAAAGTAGAATGGTTTTACAATCGCATAGTACATTTTTTTATTTTATTTTTTTATAAACCTCCATCATGGAATCTGAACAAAGCACATATGTTTTTAGTGTTCACTTGTCCATCTCCAAAGCTCTAAGTGTGGTTTCTCTCTGGTGCAATCTTCCTCTGGTATCAGCATTACTCACTTCTGAGAAGTTTGTGTGTGTGTGTGTGTGTGTGTGGGGGGGGGGGGGGGATTGTCAGAACAGAGCTCATCTTTTCAGAACACCGTTCTTGTGCTGTGTGGGGGGTTGTGTTCCTTTCCTCTCACACTCTAACTGCATTCTCCCTGCCCACTTATCACTGCCCAAGATAAATGAGGAAAGATTAACACAATCTGCTTTTTTGATGAGATGTAGAGAGTGGAGTGACTTTGACTTTAAGGTAGCCTTTTTCAACTGTTTACATTTAGTGCTGTTCATGCCTGCACAGGTAAGAAAGAATGGCGGTGTTCCTACACTAGAGGTGTTTAACTCTGCTTTAGCAGTGCACAATATTCTTGCACATAATAGAAAATTGCTGCATGCTTTGCCATGCCACTTCACAGCCATTGGTAGCAAATTTACAGAAGCTACCCTCACTGCTAGCACCATTTCTCCTTCAGTCATATAATGACCAGTGATGCATTTATGTATGTGTGCAGTGGAGTTGCATCATCCTGGCATGAGGCCTCACTTTCAGCTTCTTACAGTGTTTTTTCCCCAGGTTACCATCCCATTTTAGGAAAAAATGTTAGTAAGTAATTATGACATTGTTGGAATCTGTTAGCTACTGTATTTAACTACCTCCTACACTTAGACCGTATGTATACAGCCTCATGTTGAGATGGTTATATTGGGGTCATGGCTGTAGCTACATTCTTTTCAGCCAGCGATTCTTTTTTTGTAGAAGTAATCTGATTGGGGCCACTGTGGGAAGTCTCGTCGGCTGATCATAGAGAGAGAAGGAGCAATATTCATTCTCCAATCATCTCTATGGTATATAAACAAGGATTTCACCACTTCTGCTTTCGATTGTTTGTTTACGGGCTGTTCCTGGATAGTAAAGCAGCTGTTCTCAGTTTGATCCGCTGCTTTGGAGGGTTTAATAGACCCCAGATCTCTCAGTAAAGAGTACCTGTCACAAGGGATGATCAATTTAAATAGGCTGGTGTAAAAAAAAAAGTTAAATGCAAACGCACTTGTTGGTTCCACAGGAATACAGTATCTCACAAAAGTGAGTACACCCCCTTACATTTTTGTAATTATTTTATTATATCTTTTGATGTGACAACACTGAAGAAATTACACTTTGCTACAATGTAAAGTAGTGAGTGTACAGCTTGTATAACAGTGTAAATTTGCTGTCCCATCAAAATAACTCAACACACAGCCATTAATGGCTAAACTGCTGGCAAGAAAAGTGAGTACACCCCTAAGTGAAAATGTCCAAATTGGTAACAATTAGACATTTTCCCTCCCTGGTGTTATGTGACTCGTTAGTATTACAAGGTCTCAGGTGTAAATGGGGAGCAGGTGTGTTAAATTTGGTGTTATCGCTCTCACTCTCTCATACTGGTCACTGGAAGTGCAACATCGCACCTCATGGCAAAAAAACTGAGGATCTGAAAAGAATAATTGCTCTAAGATGGGCTAGGCTATAAGAAGATTGCCAAGACCCTGAGACTGAGCTGCAGCACAGTGGCCAAGACTATACAGTGGTTTAAAAGGACAGGTTCCACTCAGAACAGGCTTTGCCATAGTTGACCAAAGAAGTTGAGTTAAAAGAAACCACTGCACAAATATCGTGTGACATAAAAAAATGACAACAGCCATTGTTTTATTCTCAAGGGCCTTTTGCTTTAAAAAAAATATATAATGCTTGGGGGTTCTAAGTAGTTTTCTAGCAAAAAAAAAAAATGCAGATTTTTACATGCATGTAAGAAATGTCAGAATTGGCTTGGGCAGCTATTGGTTAAAGGACAATATCTGTATCTGTGGGTCCAGAATACAATGGGCTATGGATCTAAGTTTTTAGTCATAGCTTCAGTGGTATTTGATGATGGCTTAAAAAGTAGATGGTGGGTTTTTAATTAATTTTCTGTACCTATTTAGTACGATGAAACATTGCCAACGTCTGATTCTGCCAAAAGTAAGCCTAATGATAAGTATATTCAAACAGTTTGGGATTTCATTACACACAGTCCTGCAGAATTTATATATATATATATATATATATATATATATATATATATATATATATATATATATAATCATTCATTTTTTTTTAATCAAACTGAAAAAAAAAATCTGAGACGAGTACCAGTGACACAGTTTTGTATGTGAAGAATGTGTATGCTAAATGTATCCTAGTCACAGAATTCAGCTTACTAACATGCATTGCACTGTTTCTCTTCTTTTTTTTTTTTTTTTTTTTTTTTTACCTACAGTATCCTACCTTGTCATCCCCAAAATATATTCCCTTCTATCCACAAAAACATTATACATCCTTAAGGTGCCTATACCTGGAGGGGGATACTTAATTCAGCCTGTTTTGGTATAACCATCCAAAATGTTAGGGGTCTATATAAAAATAATTTTTCATAAACCTTTGGGAACAGCTGGGAAAATGTAGTTTTTGTGGCTGTTTTGTAACTGATTCCTCAATGTGACTGACTGTTGATTGTCTAGAATTTTGTCAGCTTCACATCTGATTTATATAGGGCGCTTGACCAACTTAAACTGAACTGTGGTCCTAAAAAGGAAGCTTTAGAGGATTTTAACCTTCGCAAGCAAACCTTTCCATGTGTCTAGTCAGTATGTCAAGTACATCATAACGCAATGGCCAGGCACACCTGATTTTTGCCAGCAATGTGACCATTTACAAAACTGTATATGATACCCATACCTGCTGTTATGTTTTCTTATATTGGATCTTGCTTTTGAGCCCTGATTTCGGATATGGCACTTTTTTGGGGGGAAATCCAAAGTCATAGAAAGCACTTCAAGTCAAAAAATATGCGTAGGGTCACTATGATGCTATTCCTCTGTTATTAATCAAAAGTTTATATTACCATATACAGTGGCTTGTGAGTGGTTATGCATTGTAACCATGATGAATTGTCTGAATGCTGCAAAATATCACAAGTATCCAATAGGCATGTTCTTTTACGAATAACACTCCCCAACTAAAGGGAAACTTTATTGTTAAAGTGGAGCTCCACCCTAAAGTGGAACTGCCGCTGATCGGAACCCTCCCCCCCCTCCGGTGTCACATTTGACACCTTTCAGGGGGGAGGGGGTGCAGATACCTGTCTAAAGACAGGTATTTGCACCCACTTCTGGGCAGACTGTGGGCATGACGTCACCTCCCGTCCCCGTCCCCCCGTTGTGTGCTGGGAACACTCGGCTCCCAGTACACAGCGGGAGCCAATCGGCAGGCGTAGCGCGACTCGCGCATGCGCCGTAGGGAACCGGGCAGTGAAGCCTGAGCGCTTCACTTCCTAGTTCACTCACCCAGGATGGGGGGGGCAGCAGAGTGACGAGCGATCGCTCGTCCTCCTGATGCAGACGGCGCTGGACTCCTAATATTAAAAGTCAGCAGCTGCAGTATTTGTAGCTACTGGCTTTTAATTTTTTTTTTTTTCAGCGCACATCCGCTTTAAGGAAACATTTTTATTGTAGAGTTTGACTGAATTATTTTCTTTGAATGTCACATTTTACTTGTTCATTAATATGCTGCATATACAAATAGAATAGTTAGAATGTCTAACAATTTTTTTATAACAGGGAAATCCACACAGAATTTGTTTTCAATCTCAAAGTACTTCAATTAGAAGTATAGGCAAAACTTTAATTTTTTTTGGATAGAGTAAGGGAGGGTTATAACCCCTGTCAGTATTTTTTTTGCCATTTGTATCCCATTTCAGAGACTTCCTGTTTGGATATGGGACAGGAAGTGAAAGGAAGTGAGAGTAAATCCCTTCAAATTAAAGAAATTCTTTAGGGACCCCCAACTTATCAGAACTAGTGTCTACATTGGAAGATTTCCTCTCTCTTACTCTTCTGGGGACAGCCCGAAATTTGGGATTTTTTTTTATACTTTCACTTTTAATGATAATAGTAAACAGAATAAATAGAGTTTAAATCTCCATAACAGGACATAGACAGCAACAACAACAAAAAAACTGACAGGTGTTTTAATTCATCTCCCCTCTATCCAAAACTAAAAAGAAGGTTTTGTCTTTAATTAAACTTTAACGTTAACAAGACACAATCTGACTTGTTTAGCTGGCTTACCATTTATTTTGTATTGTACAATGAGATTGTAATGAAATAGGAAATGTAGAGCACAATCATTGTGCAGCATTGCTAAACATGAAGCACAATGTACATATTTTTAAAAACAAACAATGGCACCACACACGCTTATTATGTTTATATATAGCTGATTGCAAAAAAGTACCTTATGTTCCCCATATGTGTCTGCCGCTATTTTTCTACAGCCAGCAGGTGGCGACCTTGACATATGCCAGTTTGTGAACAAATGGGTTTTAAGTACCGGTAGTAGAAAATATTCTTAAATATGCTCCAGGAAATCTCACTGTAACATTTTATAAATGTGATCTATTCATATTAAGCTTTGTTTAAAAGTTCTAAGCACCTGTAATAAATTCAGTTTGTCAAACTTATTACCTGCCTTAAAGTGTATGGAAATCAAATGTTTCCAAGTGAAAATAAAGACTTGCTTGACAAATCTTGCGCTGTAGTATATAAACTATGTATGGTGGACAAAAATAATCACAGAACGAAGGTGCTCTTACAGATTTAAACAAACATTTAACCTCTTCCCCATTGGCATATAGTCATATGACGTCCGCAGGAACCCTTCGTCCCTCCGGGCGGAAGTCATATAACCTCCTGGGATTCCCTGCAGTGTAGAGAGCGCGTGCGTGCCGCCAGCGTGCACTCGCCGTATCACTGGCGACCCGATGCGCCTGCCCGGTGGCCGCGATGTCTGCTGGACACCCGCGATTGCTCATCACAGAGCAGGGACGTGGATCTCTGTGTGTAAACAGAGATCCACGTCCTGTCAGGGAGAGGAGACCGATGGTGTGTCCCTTGTACATAGGGACACCGATAGGTCACCTCTCCCAGTCAGTCTCCTCCCCTCACAGTTAGAATCACTCCCTAGGGAACACATTTAACCCCTTGATCGCCCCCTAGTGTTAACCCCTTCCCTGCCAGTGACATTTATACAGTATCAGTGCATATTTATAGCACTGTTCGCTGTATAAATGTGAATGGTCCCAAAATAGTGTCAAAAGTGTCCGATCTGTCCGCTGTAATATTGCAGTCCTGACAAAAATCGTAGATCGCCGCCATTACTAGTAAAAATTTATAATAAAAATGCCATAATTCTATCCCCTATTTTGTAGAAACTATAACTTTTGCGCAATCTAATCAATATACGCTTATTGCGATTTTTTTTTTCTTTTTTGCCAAATATATGTAGAATACATATCGTCCTAAACTGAGGAAAAACATTTTTTTTTTTTAATTGGGATATTATTTATTATAGCAACAAGTAATAAATGTTGTGTTTTTTTTTTTTTTTAATTGTCGCTCTTTGTTTATAGCACAAAAACGCAGAGGTGATCCGATACCACCAAAAGAAAGCTCTATTTGTGGGGGAAAATATTATCAAAATTACTTTGGGTAAATTGTCGCATGACTGCACAACTCTCATTCAAAGTGTGACCGCGCTGAAAGCTGAACATTTGCCTGGGCAGCAAGGGGGTGAAAATGCCCGGTATGGAAGTGGTTAATTACAATTTTTTTTTTTTTAGATTTTAGCGTGGCATTATTATTGAACTAGCGTAAGGCCTCATGTACACTACAGCGGCTAAACTTAAGCTTAGGAGCAGTTGGGTGTTTTTTGTTTTCAGTAGCCCCAGAACTCTCCTCTGTTATCTTATGTGTACATGTACACTGCGGTTGAGGCATTTTTTTTAAAGCAAAAAAATCGCATTCAGGACTGCATTTCAAATGCTTGTAACCACAGTAAACAGTGTTTACGTTTTTAACCACTTCCAGACCTTAGGTGTTTTTCAGATTCGGTGTTTGCAAGACTAAAACAGTTTTTTCTGCTAGAAAATTACTTAAAACCCCCAAATATTTTTTTTCTAACACCCTAGAGAATAAAATAGTGGTCATTCCAATACTTTTTGTCACACCGTATTTGCGCAGCGGTCTTACAAGCACACTTTTTTTGGAAAAAATGCACTTTTTTTGGAAAAAATGCACTTTTTTGAATTAAAAAATAAAACAATAAATTTGGCCCAATTTTTTTTATATATTGTGAAAGATAATGTTACGCCGAGTAAAATGATGCCCAACATGTCACGCTTAAAAATTGCGCCCGCTCGTGGCATGGCGTCAAACTTTTACCCTTAAAAATCTCGATAGGCGATGTTTAAAAAATTCTAGAGATTGCATTTTTTGAGCTACAGAGTAGCTCTAGGGCTATAATTATTGCTCTCGCTCTAACGATCGCGGCGATACCTCACTTGTGTGATTTAAACACCGGTTTCATATGCGGGCGCTACTCGCGTATGCGTTCGCTTCTGCGCGCGAGCTCGTCGGGACGGTGCCCTTAAAAAAAAAATTTTTTTTGTTTTCTTATTTATTTATTTTATTATTTTTTACACTGAAAAAAAATAAAATAATAATTTGATCACTTTTATTCCTATTACAAGGAATGTAAACATCCCTTGTAATAGAAAAAAGCATGACAGGTCCTCTTAAATATGAGATCTGGGGTCAAAAAGACCTCAGATCTCATATTTGGGCTTAAATGCAAAAAAAAAAAAAAAAATGTCATTTTTTCAAATGACCAAAAAAAAAATTGGTCTCTTTAAGAGGCTGGGCGGGACTGATGTTTTGACGTCACTTCCGCCCAGCCGAGCTATGGGGACGGGCGAAGGAGATTTTTCCTTCAGTCTCGTCCCCGCTCACCAGCCGACAGCACCCGATCGCCTCCGCCGCTACCGACGGCTCTGGTAAGCGGCGGAGGGCGCGGGAGAGCGGCGAGAGGGGGGGGCCCTCTCCCGCCACCGATAACGGCGATCTCGCGGTGAATCCGCCGCAGAGACCGCCATTATCGGATTCCAGACCGCGCACACTAAAGATTGATACCTCGATTGTGGCAGCAGCTGCTGCCGTTACGAGATATCAGTCTTTAAAAATAGGACGTACATCGTCGTGCGCAGGTCTGGAAGTGGTTAAGCGTTTTTAAAGGGGAAAACATTTTTGAACATATAAAAACTTCAAAAAAACACAAATGTCACCACATACTGTTGCCTGCATCAATGAACTCTGGTCCTCTCACGCAGTTTTCTACGTCATCGGAGCCTCAGCAACATCAGGAGCATTTCTTCACACATGATCATGGGATCCATAGAGAAAACGCAAAAAAATAAGACCGTTATCTACCAGCAAATTTCTCGCTCTGCTGCTGCTAAACTCTGTATGTAAAAGCTGTAAAACTTAAGTTTTTCACTGTCGATCTCCAACTGTCAAGTTATTATGCCTCATGAAAAAGGGGCAATGAAGTGACAATTGAGTAGATTTTTCCGTTGAAGCCACCAGGGAAAGCACTCTCATGGACAGAGTTAAGTAGATGTGTTGGTCTTTGCTCTCTGACCTCCATTGTTGGAGGAAGCCTTTCTGGAATGGGCGCCGCATTCTATACAGCGCCCATTTCTATGGCACCGGCCCTACTGACCTCCTCTCAGGTGCACCTTGCAGCGCTCAGTCAGACGGATCCAGCTTGGTGCCTCTGGTTTCATCCTCTAGTGTCCTCTCCACAGTCCACAGATGTCTGACTCCTCCTATGACCCCCATCCTGACGGCGCTGTCCTCTCCAGACTCCCACCTCAGAAACTGCAGACATGATAAAAGACGCTGCAGACATGATACAGGAGGCGGACATGATACAGGAGGTGGATCGAGGCTCCGAACATGATACAGGAGGTGAACAGAAGCTGCAGACAGATACAGAAGGTGGATAGAGGCTGCAGACATGATACAGGAGACGGGCAGATGCTGTGAGCATGATACAGATGGTGGACAAAGGCTGTAGACATGGTAGTGTCCTTCTCACTCCCTCACAGTAGCTTTTTTCTCTGTCCACCTCTCCACATCAGCGTGTCCTCCTCCTGTGCCCCTTTCACCTCTCCACAGGGCAGTACATCAGTGTCCTCCTCTGTCCCCTGCACGGCTTCACATGCCCCCCTCTTAGTAATATTGTCCTCTGCCCCCTTTTATACTATATTACCACACACAGTCAGTGCCCCTCTCCTCACCCCTCCTCGGCTCCTCCTCTGCTGACTGCTGTGGTGAGTGCACTAGGTGCCAGAAAGAAGTGGACTGGCTTCTATTCAAAAATTATGCCAGGCGGAGCCAATACGTTACTGCGAATGCGCCGCCCGGCTGAGCGTGTACAAGCTTTCCTGGGCCCGGCCGGCTTCGGAACGGCGCATGCGCACTGGCATGGTCGGCTCACGGCCATCTTTTTTATGGGCAGTCTGAAAATGGGCTTAAATTACGGGCTGCCCATAAATTAACGGGCGGTTGGCAACTGCTTTGGAGATATCTACCTCTGTGCCCTCTCATTTAAATGTATATCTGCCCAACTTGGAACTTGTATATGATGTATGCTCCGACTGTTTTTGTAGTTCTGATGATGTTTATGTTACCAACATACTTGCGTCATTGTATCTTGCAATATCCCTGCCATGGTTTGTAGAATGCAACTTTTGGTTAAATAAAGGAATTACGAGGGGAACATCTACATTTAGCTGTGCCTTGCCAAAATGACTGAATTTACTTTAAATTCTATTATAATACAGGATTTATATAGCGTCAACAGTTTGTGCAGCCCTTAATAATATAAAGAAGACACTACAGTTACAACACAATTCAATACAAGAGGGTTAGAAAGGCCCTGCCCTATGGATTAAAAGAGAATCCCTGGGGCTGGTCTGTGACATCAGCCGACAGTGGGCTTTATCTCGCTGTTGGCTGAATCTGGGTCAAAGGAGTACACTTTTGTGACCCACAGGAGACATATGGCCCAGAGTTTTTGTCCTTTTTCTCCTTTAAAAGTTAGTCAGTAGTTAGATGGAACGGGATCTGGCTTGCCTGAAGAGTTCAATTTATAAATCAAACTAGTATGATAAAGACATTGTTCTTTTACCAACAAAACTTCAAATACTTCTATGTTGAGAATCTGGAATTTCCCCAAACCTTCCTGTTTAACTAGTACGCATTTCGGTTCTGCCTCCGCAGCTGCTGTAGATCAGTTACCCTTTGTATGTGTAATTAGATGTCCTAACATCAGTCTAAAACACACAGGAACTTGTCATGCAGAAGATTTTAGGTGAATAAAATCAGGCAAACAAGTAAACAAATAATTCTAATTTGTATTGTAAGGCCTCATGCACACAGGGAGTTTGATTTTCTCTTCTGAATGCCTTTTAGCTCAAAGATGCACCCAAAGCTGCGTATTGAACATGTGTTAGGCGTGCCAAGTGTTTGAGCTTTAATGGATTCTACTGGCCAGAATATTCCTTTATCTTGTCTATTGGAATGCATTAACGCCCAAATTCTAGATGTATCTATACTGGCAAGGGATACCCAGAGGTGGATCCAGAAGTGATGTCAAACACGTTGCTTTCCTGTTCAGCATCAAGGAGGAGAGGAGAGCGGAGGGGTGTTGAGAAAGGGAGGAGTCTAGTAATGACTCGGACATCACGCCAGAGAACCTAGACGAGACACCTGGTCTCCAGCCCAGCTCCAGGAAATGAGCAGCCGTGACTGATCCCCTCTCCGCAGCATACCCCCACCCCTCGCCTAACCTACCCAGCTGAGTCCGGTACACAGACTGCCCTATGGAGGAAGGAACTGCCAGCCACCGGGCTCCGTGAGCTGAGGAGGCTCCCCAGCGATGGTGGCTCTGCCCGCCAGCAGCAAACAGAGAAGCGCTAAGTGGAGGGTTCGGGGGGACCCGGATAGAGCTCGGAGACAGCTGAAGATAGCGGGGGGCGGACAAAGTGAACTGGTTGGATCCACAGCCCTGAGCACGCTCTGGTAAGATCGCAATATAGTAGAAAATAAAGTGAGACCCCGCACGATAGTTTATTTTGGCTTCTATCAACCCTCCTCGCCTTCACATATCAGTGTCGAGCCTCCTCAGCCAGCCTTCCTTAGCTTCTCCCAAAAGCTTGGATGCGGTGAGTACGATAAAAGTACAGAAAAACTGTGATGAAAGCTGCCTGTATGTTCTCGGAAGAGGTGGAAATCAATCAGTGGGTTAACAATGAATATTATAAAACATTGAAAACTGGTTACAATTGCTTGCTTTGATCCCCCTGGGACGTGTTGAATTGGAACAGGGTGCCGACAGCAAGTATTATAAAAACTTGGCACTTTTTTTTCCCCCTGTTTTTTTTCTTTTTTTTTTTTATCACCCTCCTGCGATGTGCTGAAATGGAACCATGCACTGGCAGAGTTTATTACAAAAGCACTGAAAATCTGTTACTTTTGCCTGTTTATACCTGCTGGTACTGTGTGGAGCTGGAGCAGTGTGCTAGCAGTTAGTATAATAAAAGCAAAGAAAACCTATTGCTATTTGCCTGCCTTCCTAAGATGTGCTGAATTGAAATTGTGAACTGTCTGTGATCACCACAAAAAAGAAGCACATCAGACCTGTTACTTTTGCTTGCTATACTCTTTAGTGCAGTGTGGTGGTGGAATAGTGGGCTATCACGGAGTACTATAAATGCATAGAAAATGTGCTACTATTGCTTGCTTCTGCCTTATGCTTGCTTCTACCTGTAAGTGCGGTGCTGGATGGGAACTGTATGCTAAAAGCAAGAACTACAGAGATACAGAAGAACTGAGAGTTTTTTATTTTTTATAAAAGTTGTTACTCTTTTAAAAGGTTTTTATTATTAGCCATATACACAGTTACAGGATATAGCATTGCATATAAATGACAAATACTTATGTAGGACAGTCAAAAGTAGAAAATTTGGCGGAAAAAGGTTAAAGGAACAAGGTTTCCCCCGTCCTACATTTCCATGTCCATAACAGTAGTAAGGAGTAATCCTAACATGGATTCTTCTAAAGTGCATATAGCCTTTTTTATTGTAAACAGAGAACTAGGTATTCAAACTTCGGGCTCCTGAACAAAAAGATCAGTGTAGCTAGATTATATCATACATCTTAAGTTCAGATCATCATGCCCATCAGAAAGTAAAGTAATAAAAACCACCAAACTTAGGGCATATAAACAAACATAAAAAAAAAAAAGAAAACCCTCTCTCCCAAGTGTCGTGTGTCGTTGCCTCCCCATCTCCCCAGATCCGCCCGCACCAGAGCTGCACAGTACGTCTCATACATTGTATATAGAGGACAAGAAAACATATTCCCTTACACCTCCCCAGAGTTAGTGTCCCTGGAGTCTACCCAACTACCCCACACTTTATGAAATTTTTTCTTGCTTCCCCTCGCTTCATAGGTCATTTTGTACATTGTAATATTAGCATTGATTAACCCCTTCCAGGCAGATATAGTGAGGAAATCCCTCTTTATCCAGTTCAAGACAATGAGCTTCCTGGCATAGTAGAAGAGCAGTCTCAGGAAGATTCGCATATTGTTACTCATGATATCATCCTCTATAATACCTAAGAGACACAAGAGTGGGCTGCATATGTTCGGGAGATCAAAAGTGTCTGCGATAAATTGCGTAACCTGCGACCAGAACGGTCGAATCCTATTACAGTCCCACACCATATGTATAAAGGTGCCCTCTGCCACCAAGCACTTATGACAAACAGGGTTCTCTCTTCTGCCCATTCTATATAATCTGTGTGGTGTGTAATACATTTGATGCAGGTATCGCAGCTGTATCAGTTTGTCCCTTGCCGAGATCACAGTAGGGAGATATGACACTAGGACTTCCTCCCACTGGGGTTCCGTCAGTTCTGGTATTATCATAGTCCACTTAAGTCTCGTCTTTTCCTCTCTCGGTCTTGTCTTACTCATGAGCATAGTATAGTAGGTAGAGACTAACTTGGTATGTTCAGGATTCAACAGTAATGCTTCTAACTTAGTGTTTTCTAACACCACTACCCCGGTGCCAAGCTGCGCCTGAGTTGCATGTCTCAATCTTGTGTACTGAAATCTCCAAGTTTCGGGTACCCCCAATTCCCTTTTCAGGTGCGTAAACTGTTTCAACTCCCCTCTGTCAAATAGTTGATGTAAGTAAACCAGGCCAAATTTGGCCCACCTATGTCCATCCTCCAGCAGAGAGATGTCGGTTAATCTGGGATTAAACCACAGCGGAGCATTAGGGGACATGTGCAGGGGGGTGTCTAAAGTGTGTCTCCTACATATCTCAAGCACCGCTTTGGCTGATCTAAGGATTACCATTCCATCTGTTGTCGGGACCTCCCCTCTATGAAAAAAGTTCAGCAATGTCTCATATGAGGTTGCCACAGCTGCCTCCACCGCTACAGCGGCATTGTTCAGCTGGGGGAACATACGCCAGTGGGCATGAACCAGCTGCGACGCCAGGTAGTACAGACGGAGATCAGGAATCGCCAGACCTCCTCTCCCCACCGGCAACTGCAGCCCAGCCAGTGCTACCCGGACTGCCCCACCACCCCACAAAAAGGAGGTCAGCAGGGAGTCGATGTATCTAAAGGTCTTCCTGGGGATGCCCACCGGGGCGTTAGAAAGAATGTACAGAAATTTTGGGAGGAAGATCATTTTAAACAGGTTAGCTCTCCCCAGCATTGTAAGCGGGAGGTCCCTCCATTTTTTCACCCTGTCCTCGAAGTCTCGTATGATTGGCCATAAGTTTGTCTTCGAAAATTTCTCTATAGGTAATTCTACGGTTATTCCTAAGTACTTAAATCGGTCTGTCACCTGTAGGGGGAACTGAGCAGGTAGAGCTAAATCTGGCTGTGGATCCAGAGGAAAGAGCGCCGACTTAGACCAATTGATCCGGAATCCAGAGAAATCACCGAATTCTCGGATCAAGGGAAACGCGGTTATCAGGGAGTCCTCGGGATCGCCCAAGTATAGGAGCATATCGTCCGCGTATAGTGACACGCGTTCCTCCAGGTCCCCGACCAGCAGCCCTGCAATGTCTGCCCGATCCCTGAGCCTAGTCGCCAGGGGTTCTATGGCTAGTGCGAATAAAAGTGGTGACAGGGGGCAACCCTGTCTAGTTCCCCGCCTGATCGGAAACGAGTCCGAAACGAGGCCATTGACCCTGACACTAGCCTTTGGCTCCGCATAGAGCAACCTGACCCAGTTCACAAATCTCGGTCCCAGGCCCAATTTTTGAAGTAGGGGAAAAAGGTAGGTCCACTCCACAGAGTCGAATGCCTTTTTTGTATCCAGTGATGCCACCACCCTCCGACCAGAGTTAGCATGGGACACTTGCAAATTGACATATAACCTCCTCAGATTCATCTGAGTGCACCTCCCCGGTATAAAGCCGGTTTGGTCTGAGTGGATTAGTTTCAGTATTACCGACTGTAGCCTACCCGCCAAGATCTTTGCCAACACCTTAACGTCGGTGTTGATCAGAGAGATCGGCCGATAGGACTCGCACTCCAGTGGGTCCTTACCCGGCTTCGGTATTACCACAATCAGTGCCTCACGCATCGACTCTGGTAATATGCCCTCCCTTTCTGCGTCGCTAAACACCGCTTGGAGGCGAGGGATTAAGCTCTCCTTATACAACTGATACCATTCGGCCGGGAGGCCATCCAAGCCTGGCGACTTTCCCGGTTTAAAAGAAGCAATGGCCCCCGCCACCTCTTCTGATGTTATGGGTTGGTCAAGAGCAGCACTCTCACCTTGCGTCAGAGATGGGAGAGTCATATCGTCTAGATAGGAAGAGACGTCCTGAACTGTAGAGCTAGATTGGGACTGGTATAGTGTATTATAAAAGTCTCGGAACGTGGACAGGATATCTTGAGAGTCGCTCACTAATTCCCCAGTCGGGCGCTTAATCTGCAATATCGATGTAGGGGCATATAGGGGTTTTGCCAAAAATGCCAGCAGACGGCCGCCCTTATCCCCAAACTCAAAAATGGACCTAGCCTGTTTCAGTTGCAGTTTCATAGTCTGATCTGTCAGTAGTATTTTATATTGTCTTGTTAAGTCCTGCCATGAGCTATAGGTATCCGGGGATGGGGTCTGAATATACTGTCGTTCTGCAGTTACAGTAGCCTGTTCAGCCTGCTTCACATCTAAGTTTAAGGCCCTTGCAAAGTCCCTAGTTTCCTTGGCAAACACCCCCCTCAAAGTTGCTTTAAAAGCGTCCCATTGAATCGGTACCGAGGTGCCGGAGCTATTCTCCCTCCAATACAGATCAATAGCCGTCGTACATTTGATCTTCACATATATTCCTCCTCCAACCACTGCGTTTTCATACGCCACAGACGTCTCCCAGCAGGTACACCTAAAGTCAGCGTAACCTCCATGGGAGAGTGATCTGAGAGAGCCCTGGGGAGGTATCTAACTCCTGAGACCAGAGGTAACGCATCCACAGAGGACAGTACCATATCAATTCTGGATAGTGTCCTATGCGTCCCCGAGTGACATGAGTATTCCCTGACCCCAGGGTTGCGACACCGCCACACATCAGTGAGGGCGTAATTGTCCAACCAGGTGGAAAGAGTATGGCGTGGACCAATCACACTCCCATGTCTATCGAGTAACCCATCTGACACCACATTAAAATCTCCTAAAAGTAATAGTGGACCCTGGGCCACCTGTATTGCAGCTGTAAGGATTTCTTCAAGTACCTGGAAGGAAAAGGGGGGAGGGACATATACACACACTAGCGTCATGCAGATCCCGAACATTTGACAGACAAGAACAGCATACCTTCCCTTTGGGTCGCTCTTAACCTGTAAAATATGTGCAGCCGCCTTCTTAGTGACTAGAATGGCCACTCCCCTAGAGTAAGTAGAATACTCAGCATGTATTACCCTCATCACATTAGCTTTTTTCAACGCCAATACCTTAGAACCTTGGAGATGTGTCTCCTGTAGCATGATAATATGGGGTTTATACCTCTTTATGAAGTCAAAGACCAGGGAACGCTTAATCCTTGAGTTCATACCCCGGACATTCCAGGACAACACAGTTATCTTACCCGTCATCTTGTAAAGTAACGGATCGCAGGTGCATACCCAGGGCTTCTCCGGGCCCCTCCGGTGCGGTCCACCATAGTAACCTGTGGAGATTTAACAAGAGAGAGACAACGACACACGACCCAAGTTCACAGAGAGAAATAGAACCCCTCCCCCCACCCTGCACACAGCCCCAACCTGCCGAGTGCCTGTATCCCATAACTTTAGCAAACAAATTGTCAGGGGATTATATCAGTCTCACCCCCCAACCACCTACTCCCTCCAGGGAGTCTATGTTAACATAGCCGTTGACACGGGCTCAGTAAGTCAAAGTTCCATAGCAAAAAAAAACAGCAAAGCAAAAAAAAATTTTTGGGAAAAATAGGGGGGAGGAAAAATTACCCCCAAACCACTCAAAAACCAATATATAAAGTGTGCTGGTGAATCCGGGCAGGGCTCGGTTCAGGAAAATCGGGGTGTCAGAGCCATACAGTCACAGTGGGATTGACCACACCCGTCTCAGCATCAAACAGAGCGCAGGCAGAAACAAAACGGCCCAAATTAAGAGCCCAGCCTATGTAATATAGTTAGTGGTCATTTCTTGGACTGGGCCTCCCCCTGGTGTCCAACCATCTTGAAGCCTCTGTAGGGGAATTGAAGAAGAACACTTTGCCCTCGTCGACCACTCTGAGCTTCGCAGGGTACATCATACTGTAGGCCATGTGCATATCTCTCAGTCTCTTTTTAACATGCAGGAAACTGGCTCTCTGTTTCTGCGTAGCAGCAGAGAAATCAGGATAAATAGAGATCCTGTTCCCATTGAATTGGAGATCTCCTACAGTGCGAGCTGCCCTCAGAATATTTTCACAATCTCTAAAGTGTAGGATACGTGCAATCATAGGACGCGGGTGGGCACCTGGTGGAGGGGGTTTAGACGGAATGCGGTGTGCCCTCTCTATAGCAAACAGACGGGAAAAAGTAGTGTCAGCCAGGGTATCTTTTAGCCAGAGCTCAAGGAAGTCCTCAGGCTGTTTGCCCTCTGCCTTCTCAGGGAAGCCTACCAAACGTATGTTATTCCTCCTTTGGCGGTCTTCCATGTCCCATAGCTTATCTGTATGAGCCCCCACCTCACAGTGAACGTTCTGCAGTTTATTCTCCAAAGGGCGCACCACATCTTCCAGGTCACTAATTCTCTGCTCAGCTTCCCCAGCTCTCTCCCTGATGGTTTGCACGTCATGTTTAAGGAACGACAGTTCAGTCCTGATACCATCAATGTGGTCAGTGAGGGTAGTCTGGCACGTGTATATGGCCTCCATAATCTGCTTCAGGGAGGGCTCCCCTCCTCCTGCTTCAGAAGCCTCATCCCCCCCCTCCTGTGGCTGTAATCCGGCCTGCTTTGTGCCCCGCTTCGGCCCCTTAGTTCTGGGAGGTAGCTGGCTCACCTGGTTGTCGGATAGTGAGGGCCATTCGTCCTCCGGAGGCCGTTCCGCGCTGGGGCCCTGTACTACTGCCTCATGGCGGCCGCCATCTTGGGACTTCCAGGCAAAGTGGACCGGGCGTTGTTCCGGAGTTGCCATCGGTGCACGGCCGTATTTGACCATCCCAGCATGGGCAGCACAGGATCCGGAGTCGGGGGATGTCTCTGCCTGCGGTGTTTGGCTGCTCTGTCGCCCAGGATTAGGTCAGGATTCGTCTGCCCTGCACGGAGCTCCGGACCAGCGCTGCTCACATGTCGGCCGTTGGCTCCGCCCCCCAAAAGTTGTTACTCTTACTTGCTTTTGCCTTTCCGTGCTGTGCTGGTTTGGAACCCTGAGATAGGTTCCGCATAGTGTGCAGGACAGTCACACTAGGCTACTAGAAAAGAGACACAGCAATAGACAGACAGGAGGAATATAGCAGAGGTTTCAAGAACAAAGCTCAAAAGTAATATCTCTATCATACCATCCACCCCCCCCCCCCCCCAATAAGCTACGGGGAGATAGACTGAGGAATTGGGAGTGTGTCTGGGACGGCGGAGGAATCTGAGGAAAACTAAAATTATAACCTTGAAGGGATAAACAGAAATCCATAGACACACACACTCCATACCTTTTTATATATAAACACGTAATAGTAATAGGAAAGAGAGATATTCAACACACCACTAGCGGAACCCACAGAGATCTTCACTCCAGCACCCCTTAAGAAAATAAATATAAGAGGAGGGAAAGGCGAGGCGAATTGAGCTGGTTAAAAACATGAGCACGAGGGGAAAGGCAGCAAGAGGGGGGGCAACCCCAAAATCCCCCCCGCCTAAGTCTGACCCCCAGCCCGGGCCCGATTTGAATAAATACGTAACCCATGGGGGAAATGGAGATCAACAGGAGTCAGAAAAACAGCAAGGAAAGAGGAGACGGGGGCACAGGAACCTCCTTAAAGGAGGGCAACAGCTCGCAACCTTACCTACTCAGAGCTCAACCTCGAGGGGGGAGAACCGTAGGGCCCCATGGGAGAGGCTAACGGATCTATAGACCTAGGGAAGGTCAACGGCCCCCAATACAGGGGGGAGAGAGGGAAGGGGGAGGAGGGCGGACGGGGTGGGAGGGGGCTGAGGGGGGAGGGGGGTCTGGAGGGAGAGGAAGGGGAGGTAGTAGGGAGGGAAGTAGAGGGGCCAGTAAAATTTCAACAATAGATTATAATTTTATAGTTTCGGATGCCAAAAATTAATATTATATCATATAATGTCCGGGGGATTAATGCGCCAATTAAAGGAGAGAACTAATATTTTTGAAAGCAGATGTTGTCTTTTTACAGGAGACCTATCTGACTGGGAATGCCAAGAGCAGAGCCCACTCAGATGAGTTTCCTATGTGGTTCTACGCGGACTCTCCCATCAGTCGTGCCAAAGGTGTAGCTATAGGATTCTCCAGGAATGTTAGGTTTGTACCGGAGAAAATGAAGATAGACCCAGAAGGGTTTACCTCGCCCCAGAAGGGCGAGGTAAAGGTGGCCTTCGCGAATGTGTACGGACCAAATAAAAATTTGGTTAAGTATCGCCTAGGAATACTGAACGAGTTTATGAACTATAAGATAGGGGATGCTATTATAGGAGGAGATTTCAACACGTGTCTGGACCCCAAATTAGATAGTACGTCGCATGCACAGGGCACCGGAATAAGGGAGAGGAAAATCTTAAAAATAAAAATGCATCAATACCAACTGGTAGATGTTGGGAGATCCCAACATATAAGACAAAAAGATTACACATACCGTTCCCCTGTGCATGGGATGTATACAAGAATAGATTATTTTTTAATAGAACATAAGTTACTGGAAGTAGCCGAAGAAACTAAGATAGGCATTACAACTTTTTCCGATCACGCACCAATCATATTACAATTGACGGTAGGAGAGAGGGTATTTGGGAAAAGGAACTGGAGACTCAACGAAGAATTATTAACGGATAAAGTTATAGAGAGGAGATTAAGGAAAGAAATAGAACAGTTTTTCTTAGAGAATAATACGGAAGGAATGTCTGAAGCAATTGTGTGGGAAACTCATAAAGCATTTATCAGGGGAATTTTGATTAAAGAGGGAGCAAAAAAAAAAAAAAAAAAGCAATGGAAAAAAAGTAAGACTAGCTAAAGAAATCCTTGATCTAGAATAACTACATAAAGAGACGGGACAGAGAGAACTTCTTCTGAACCTCAACATCAAAAGGGATGAAATAAAGGGACTAATTGAACAGGAAACTCGAATAGCCTCAAATCTGGTTAAGAAAGAAAGGTATTTATGGGGGAATAAGACAGGGAAATATTTGTATTTTTTCTATATAATTAGCTATTTTTTTTTCTTCACCAAATTTGCCAAACAAATATGGGAGAGATAAGATACAAGACATCAGATATAGTTAAAAGTTTTTTAAAATTCTATGAGAAACTTTACTCAATTAACATGAAGAGTACTAAGGAAGAGGTTATATTAAAAGAGGAACAAACTAAAACATACCTGAGAAAAGTGGACTTAAATAAGATCTCAGAGGATAAATACAATAATCTTGAAAACCCCATAAGAGAAGAGGAAATAAGTAAAGTCATTCGAGAGCTACCAAACGGAAAAAGCCCTGGCCCCGATGGTCTGACCGGTTCGTTAATTTAAAAAAATTTCAGATATATTAACCCCAAAATTATGCTCTTACTTTAATGGGCTTGGCGAAAAATGGGAGATGAGGAAAGAGGCGCTTGAAGCGATTATATCCGTAATTCCCAGAGGACAAGGATGAATCTTTATGCTCTAGCTATAGACCGATCTCCCTCCTTAACACTGACTTAAAAATTTTCTCAAAAATTCTTGCTATCAGGATGGAAAAAGTGATGCAGGACATGGTGCATACGGACCAAGTGGGGTTCATTACAGGCAGGGAAGGAAGGGATAATGGGATCAGAACCTTATTGGTGATAGAGGAGATCAGAAAAAGTGGAGCCCCGGGACTACTCCTATCCATAGACGCCGAAAAGGCCTTCGATAGGGTAGACTGGGGCTTCATGCAACATACTTTAGAATCAATGGGCTTCGACCCTAGAATGAGAGGCTGGGTAAGATCTTTATATAATAGACAAACAGCGAGAGTCAAAGTCAATGGGATTCTTTCAGAGTTATTCGAAATGAAAAATGGTACCCGACAGGGATGCCCATTGTCACCAATGCTATTTACGCTGGCATTAGAACCCCTGCTAAGATCTATAAGGCAAAATTCGGACATCAAGGGGTTAACACTAGGGGGCAAGGAACATAAAATTGCTGCTTACGCAGACGATATATTCTACGTAATGAACCCCAGGACTACATTACCTAAATTGATGGAAACAATTAAAGAGTATGGTAAAATATCTAATTTCAAGATTAACCCCGTTAAATCTGAAATACTAGGCATTAACATTCTAAAAAAAGATAGAAGCGCCCTACAAGAAGACTTTAAGTTTGCCTGGAAAAATGAATTAAAATACTTGGGAATTAAGCTAGCAATCTCTATAGAAAGTCTATATAAGATTAACTTTATGGCACTGTTAAGTGAGGTTAAAACGGAATTAAATAGAATCGCACCAGGGCAATTGTCCTGGAGTGGCAGAATAAACATCTATAAAATGACTATCCTACCGAAGATACTCTATAAAATGCAGATGCTCCCAATACCAATTCCCCAAGCCTATTTTAAAAAATTACAATCAATGTTCGTAAAATTCATCTGGAGAGGGAAAAAAACACGCGTTAAATTCAGCACACTGATCAAAGATAAATCACAAGGAGGGTTAGGGGCACTGGATTTAAGAAAATATCATTATGCGACAGTAATAACACGTCTTACGGAATGGGCCAAATATAACACAGAAAAAAGGTGGGTACACTTAGAAATCACGAGTAGCATTGGGAAAATTAATTTGGGTTCCGGCACAGTATAGCGGAATCAAGGTAGAAACTCACTATATTACGAGATATGCTTTAAATCTCTGGGATCAAATGCACAAAAAAAAATGGGATTATAATTCTCCCTTAATCCCTTTAACGGACACGAAATACTTCCCACCGGGGGAAAAAAATAGGTTTGGAAAATGGATATTACAAGAAAACACAAAATTAAAAGATGTCATGAAGTTCAATAGGCTTCAATTCGGGAACTAAAAAACAAAAAGGACATGATACATATTAATGAATGGAGGTACACACAACTAAAACATTTTTTCGACAGTCTTCCCCAACCGGTTAGAGCAGAGACAAATCTACTCCCCCTCGAAAAATTATGCGAAGGGAAAATTGAGAAGGGCATAATTTCTAAAATATATCAGATATTAAACGAAATAAGAACACAGAATGCCCTTCCATTTATCGAGAGGTGGGAAGAGGAGCTGGATGAGGAGGAGCTGGATTCTAGGGTAAACGAGTTTGAGATTAACCAAATAATAACTAGGGTCCATGAAACCTCAATAAATAATGATACTAGAGAACTAAACTATAAATGTCTAGTTCGATGGTATCTCACGCCGGATAAATTATATACATTTTCAGGATTTGCCTCACAACGATGTTGGAGGGGCTGCGGCGAAGTTGGCTCTATGGCCCATGTCTGGTGGACATGCCCTAAAATAAGAACATATTGGAGGGAGATCAGAAAAAAAATCCAAGAAATTACAAATAACGAACTTCCGGATGACCCCTGGGTATGCGTTTTGCACGGATCCCGAATTCCAACAAAACAATATTTGAAGACTTTGGTCCCACAACTTTTGAACGCGGCAAAACATCAGATAGCACGTAAATGGCAGGAAAAAGAGAGTCCCTCATTGAAAGGGTGGTGTCGTAACTGGCAGGAAAAAGAGAGTCCCTCATTGAAAGGGTGGTGTAACAGAGTAGAGGAAATTTATAACTTAGAACACTTAAGATTTAGAGACGAAGAGAAATGGGAAGAATTTGAAGAGAAGTGGGAAAAATGGAAAAAGTTCAAATACACAATGGGTTTTGCTGACGCTATGGGTATATAATGCATTGATGGGAGGCCTGGGCTCTCGTTGGATATGACTGGGATAGGTCCGAATGTGGGACGACTGGCGGGGGAGAGATCGAGCGAGCACAATCGAGCCCGGTCGGTCTCTCTCAGATATAATTAAGAAAGGGGAATTATAGTGTAATAATGGCACCGAAACTATGAAAAGGATGCTGGCAGGGGAGGTTTGGGCGGGGGAGGAAAGGGAGGGGAAGAAAGGGTATTCGTTTTCCACTCAGATTCGGAGTGTTGTGGTGTTCTTTTGTAAACTAAAATGAAAGATGAAAAGGAGGAAAAATGTTTTAAATGGACAGAAGAGGAAAAAAAAAAAAGAAAGAGAAAAAAAAAAAGAAGGAAAAAAGGAAAAGATATCACAAATTTAACTAAAATGATTATGATCCACTTATGATGCAATACCATGGAGGAGATGATATCGGCAAGTGAAGTGTGGGCCAGGAGCGTGGTCCTCTCCTCGTCCAATAGATCCTTTTAATCTTTGGTTGAGTCTGAAGTGGAAAAAAAAGAAAAACAGCAAGGAGCCAAAAGTAATCAGACAACAAGGAGAAGAAGAAGGAAAAGAAAAAAGCTGTGAGTAAAAATTCTTCAGAGACTGACACACTATCAGAGTCCAGAATAGAACAAGAGGACGAAGCAGAATCTGAACAGAGAAAAGAGAAGGAACAACAAAACAAGGCATTATTACCAACACAAATTGAAATAGAAGGCATGTTTGCGGCCCTGGAAAAAACGCTAAAACTGCAAATGAGATAATACAGAACAATCTGGGGCACATACGGGAAAGAGTGGAAGAAGTGAAAAAAAAACCAGACCGTAATGAAACCATTATAAAAAAACTTGAGAAATAAAAGCTATAAAAAGAGAACAGGAACATGCATACAAATTGGAAGATCAAGAGAACAGAGATAGAAAAAAGAACATAGGAATCCAAGGGGTACCCGAGTCATCCCAGCCAGAAAATTTGGCAGAAATAATAATGAAAATTTGTAACCCATTGCTGGACAGAGAAATAACATCCCCAATAAGAATTGAAAGAGCACACAGAATAAGAAGACCGAAAGAAATACCACAAGAGAACCCAAGAGACGTCATTGTGCGATTTGAAAGTTAGGAGGAAAAAAATAATCTATGGAGAAACCTGAGGGGAAAGTTGCCAATAAACTGGAAGAAAATAACATTCAAATATTTCAGGACCTGTCACAAGAAACGTTAAAAAGAAGAAGAAACTTAAAACCCTTATTGAAGGTCCTGCAGGAACACAAAATCCAGTATAACTGGGGCTTCCCAGCATTCCTGATAGGGAGAAAAAATGGTATCTCGGCAAGACTGAGATTCATCGATGAGATACCGAAATTTTGGCACAACTTCCTATATAGAAGGGAAGAGGAGATAGACTGTGCCAAACAGAATTCCACCTCGGGTATAGGAGTGCAGGGTGCCAAAGGAGGCACTTAAGGGGAAATTCCTGCACTAAGACCATGAGGTCAAATTACCAACAAGGGATAGGGGGGAGGGAATGGGAGGGGGGCGGATAGGTGGCCGGGGGGAAAAGAGGGGGGAGTAGGATCTGCACATCCTAGAATAAAAAAAACATCTGTAAAAGTAAGAAAAGGAAAAAGAAAGGCGCATGACTGATGTAAATTTTATCACATACAATATTAGAGGTCTCCAGAAACAAGACACATGGTATTAAGGGAGATGGAAAGGTATTCCGCAGATATAATCTTACAGGAAACTCATATAACATTATCTTCCAATACAAAATTATATTCACAGGCGATCCCAACCTGGTACTATGGAGACTCCCCTAATAAAAGAGCAAAGGGAGTAGAGTAGCCATAGGAGTGGGGAAGAACATCAGCTTCACCGTTGTAAACAGGAGAGTTGATCCAGAAGGTCGTTACCTGTTCTTAAAAGGGATACTCCAAGGGAAAAAATATACACTAGCAAATGTATACTGCCCTAACAGACACCCTAAAAAATATCTGAAGGGGATTTTGAATGCCCTAACTGACTTTAAACAAGGTTACGTAATTCTCGCGGGAGATTTTAACTTCTCAATGGAACACAAGCTTGACAATACGTCTGGTGCACCGATGCGAGATAGCAAACAACTAAAATTAGTTAAGAAAAAAATACATAATCAGCAATTAGTAGACCCATGGAGAATTACATACCCAAATAAAAAAGACTACACATACTACTCCTCAGTGCACGACACGTATTCGAGACTTGACTACATTCTGGTGGATCACGGGATCTTGGAATATGAAGTTGAAACCTCAATAGGTATAATATCAATCTCTGACCATGCCCCGGTAATAGTAAAAATTAGGTTTAAGGAAATGGATCAAAGAAAATGGACATGGAGCTTAAACGAAGACCTTATAGAAGACACAGAAGTAGGTAAAATAATAACGAGTTTAATCTAACAATATTTTTTGATAAATAATACACCAGAAGTGAGTTCAGCAATAATATGGGAAACCCATAAGGCGTACATCAGGGGCAAATTGATTTCCATTGGGGCGGGAAAAAAGAAAGGAGGAGAACTAGCTATGAAAAACTGAATAAAAGAATTACATGACCTTGAACAAAATCATAAAATACACCAAGAAAGGGAAATACATCAAAAGATAGTAATCAAGAGGGGGCACCTTAGAGACCTGATGAAACAGGAAACCAGAAAAGTATTCAGCAATGTTGCAAAAGAAAGATACAAATGGGGAAATAAACCCAGGAAATATTTGGCAAGATTATCAAAGGGGAAAAAAACTGAATTACAAAGAAAAGATAAAGAATCAGACAGGAGAGATAAAATATAAAACATCGGAAATCGCAAAGGTCTTTAAAACATTCTATAGCACACTATATTCCATCAGAATGAATGAGACACAACAGGAAAGGGAGAGTAGAAAATGTTTAATACAGGAATATTTAGAGGAAGCTAATTTGCCAAAGCAAGAAGATCCAATTACACAGGAGGAAATAAATGAAGCTCTCCGAGAAACACAAGAGGGAAAAAGTCCAGGCCCGGACGGATTCTCAATCAAGTATTATAAAAGATTTAGAGAATTATTAGTACTGGAATTATGCAATTACTTTAGTAAATTAGGAGAAGACAAAGAAATAAGAAAATAATCACTCTTTGCCAATATCTCAATTATACCAAAAGTAGGAAAGGATGGAACTATTTGTTCCAATTACAGGCCTATAGCATTGTTAAACGCAGACATAAAATTATATGCAAAAATATTGGCAACGAGAATAAAACCCCTAATGCCGGAACTAATAAACGAGGACCAGGCAGGCCTTGTAGCAGGTAGGGGGGGAAGAGATAACTGTATAAGAACGGTATTATTAATGCGCAAGGATAAGGAGAAGAAACCCCCAGCCGTACTAATGTCAATTGATGCTGAAAAGGCATTTGATCGAGTCGACTGGGGGTTTATGATGGATACACTTCGGAATATAGGTCTGGGATCCAGATTTATGAGATGGGTTAATAATCTATATAACCACCCAATGGCCAGGGTTAAGGTGAATGGGAGTATGTCATCTGTTTGAGATGTTCAATGGAACATGACAAGGGTGTCCACTCACGCCCCTCCTGTATGTAATAGCATTAGAACCATTGCTAGCAAAAATATGGAGTAATCCGGACATCGGAGGGGTGAGAGTGGGGGAAGAGGAACATAAGGTGGCAGCGTATGTAGACGACATACTCCTATACCCCACTAAACCAAGGATATCATTTCCCAACGTAATTAGAGAAATAAAAAAAATATGGAGAACTTTCGAACTTCAAAACTAACCCCATAAAATCTGTAATTTTAAATCTAGAAATAGATAAAAATTAAGAAAAAGCACTACAGAAGGAATTCCCATTCACTTGGGAGACAACAGCATTAACATACTTAGGAATTAAAATAACACCCACACTAGAAAAACTCTATGCGGTTAACTATATCCCCTTGATAAACAAAATTAAATTAGAAATGAAAAATGCAGCGAGGAGACCTATGTCTTGGATAGGAAGGGTCAACGTAATAAAAATTATGATTTTACCAAAAATAACCTATACATTCCAAATGCTCCCAATAGAAATACCACAAAGCTTTCTCAGGGTGATTAAAACTATAATTTTGAATTTTATATCTGGCAGGGTAAAAGGGCCAGAGTAAATCACACACTTTTAAGTCAGAAAAAAATGGGGGGTTGGCATTTCCAGATGTGCAGAGATATTATAAAGCAGTCATACTAGCAAGACTAGAAGAATGGGCAAATCCATATACTAAAAAGAAGTGGGTTCAAATGGAAGACACATTAGGCACGACCGTTACATAAAAATATCTGGATATCACCAAAATTAAGAGCACTGGGCACAGACACACATATCATAACAAAACATTTTTAAAGTATGGGACACAATACGTCGACGTGAAGAATGGAAATATAACTCTCTGTTAATTCCACTATCTGGCACAAATTTTTTCATACCAGAGAACGGAATACTTGGGAACCATATTACTTAAGGATATAACTACAATGGGTAAAATAAGGACAAGACAAGAACTAATACACAGAGGTCAGTAAATTAGCGAATGGGAATACTTTCAGTTAATTCACCTAGTAAGCACTATACCACAACCAATTAGAGATGAAAAAGCATTAAACCCCATGGAAAAGCTTTGTAGTATAAAAAAGTCCTTGAAACATGGTATGTCACAAATATATGAAATAGAATTAGAAACGCAGGTAACATTAGTATGCATAGAAAAGTGGGGACAGGATATGGGTAAAAAACTAGAGGAATCACAAATGATCGGGGCAGTATTTAATTCCGCATCTGATATAATGACAATTGAAGCAGACTATAAATGTATGGTATATTGGCATTTGACCCCAAAGAGAATGAATAAAGTACATCCAAATAACTCTTGGTTATGCTGAAGGAACTGTAAACAGAAGGGAACGACAATGCATATGTAGCGCCTGGTTACTTTTCAGAACCGGTGCTAGTGTAAATTTAGAGGGGGTCAGAGAGTTAAGTGACTCTGACCTGGTTAATCTGTTCAAATTTGAGTCTCTGTCTCAGCTTTGGCTGTGCTGTGGGTTAATTCTGTTGTTTCTGGGGTGCGGGTCACACCCCAGGCCGACAGGTGGCAGCAGTGGAGTCAAGGATTTGGATACTTTTCCCAGCAGCCTATCAGGAGGGGTTTTCCTCGCTGTGCATGCGGGGGAGGGGTATTTATGAGACAGACGTCATTTTCATGGGTCTTCTTCCTGTGTGGCGTCCACCTTCAGGGTAGCCATACCACGGCACCTGGCAAATGGCTTTCCGGGCCGGGGTGTGCGTGCTACGCAGTGTTCCTGGTTCCGAGACCACGTTGGCCCGAAACAACTGAGCTGCGGCTGGGGTCAAGTGATTGACTGGGTCCCTGATCTGGAGAGGTCCTAAGCTGTCTGTTCCTGTGAGAGGAAGCTGTTCGGTGGAGAGTCTACCTAAAGAGTACCAAGAGAGGCTGGCGTTCCAAGAGGGCCCTGACTATCCACCAGGGACCAAGGTAACTGGGTGCTGAGAGGCTGGACGTCGGTCACCTATCAGCCAGTACCTGAAACAAAACTACCTGAAGGAGATCCGGGTGTCGAATCTGTTGAGGAGGATTCGGGACCACTACTATCTCCATTTTGTTCAACCATTGGGAGGGTCTGTGGCAGAGACTTAACCACAGTTCGAGTGACATTCTGGTTGCCAGGCTTGCGAGAAAGGCCTGTCCAGGTGCGCTACAACCACTTCAGCTAGAGTGGTGAGTAGGGATGAGCCGAACACCCCCCGTTTGGTTCGCACCAGAACCTGCGAACAGACCAAAAGTTTGTGTGAACTTTAGAACCCCATTAAAGTCTATTGGACTCGAACTCTTGAAATCTAAAGTGCTAGTTTTAAAGGATAGTATGCAAGTTATTGTCCTAAAAAGTGTTTGGGGACCAGAGTCCTGCCCCTGGGGACATGTATCAATGCAAAAAAAAGTTTTAAAAACTGAAGTTTTTTCAGGAGCAGTGATTTTAAATGACTTTTTATCCTTCAGAAATTAGACTTTGTGCAGGGACAGTTCTAAGCACGGGAAACAAGCACTGCTTTACAGGCATACTTTAGACACCCCCTAGGTTCGAAATTTAAAGGAATATTTCACTTTTATTGTTTCACTTTAAGCATGATTAAAATCACTACTTCCGAAAAAACTGCCGTTTTTTGAAAACTTTTTTTGCATTGATACATGTCCCCTTGGGCAGGACCCGGGTCCCCAAACACTTTTTATGAAAATAACTTGCATACAAGCCTTTAAAATTAGCACTTTAGATTTCTCCCATTGACTTTTCCAGGATGTTCTGCGGCTTTTCGAATTTGCTGCGAACACCCCAAATTGTTAGCTGTTCGGCTCGAACTCAAAGCTCATCCCTAGAGGTGAGATATAGCCACATTCACGTAGACGTGCCTAACGTTAGGCAGGCGTAGCGTAACTCATATACGCTACGCCGACGTAAGTTAGAGAGGCAAGTGCTGTATTCACAAAGCACTTGCGTCCTAAGTTACCGCTGTGTAGCGTAAATGTGTCGGCGTAAGCGCGCCTAATTAAAATTGTGAAGAGGTGGACGTGTTTTATGTAAATAAAGCACGTCCACCACGTAAATTACGTTTTTAACGAACGGCGCATGCTGATTTACTAGGGGTGCAACGGATCAGAAAACTCACGGATCGGATCGATCCTCGGATCAGTGGTCACGGATCGGATCATTTTCGGATCGGCAAAAAAAAAAAAAGACAAATCTTGTTACACCCACCAGAGTTTTAGATTTCACAGTTATTCTCAACACAAAACGGAGCTTATGTGCTTAAATACAGTGCTTGGAAATCCGACAGACTGTTTATTGCTAATGTGACAGAACACCTCTGATTTTCACATTAAATTTAACATTTAAACAGTCCGTCGGATTTACAAATATTGTATTTAAGTGTATAAGCTCTGTTTTGTGATGAAAATAACTGAATCTAAAACTCTGTTGGGTGTAATAAAAGATGTCCACTTGCCCCCTAATCACATTCACTATCATTACTCCGGTGTCACCCCCACCCCCCTCCTCTGGTGTAAAGACAGCCATGCTCCCCGGGTGATGGTGTAGCTCCTACCTGCAGGTGCAGAGCTCACAGATGATGTCTCCACATGTCTGCAGGCAGTCCCGGGACTGTAGTGAGCGCGCTGAGGCGGGGAGGCGTGTCACGCTGTGCTCTGGGCTCTGACAAGCACACAGGGATGGGGCAAGATGACCCGTTCGGATCACGGATCGGTGACGATCCGTTGCACCCCTACCTTAGACCCAGAGCTGGGAGGTGGGATGGACTTCTCGATCACATAGTTGCTGGGATTGGCCATCACATGATCAGGAGCTCATCCTAGAAATCATAGTGTCTGTGACAGTGCGGTCACCTGGGTGATAGTGAGCACGCTCTCATTACAGAAACCTCGGCTGTCATGTGTGCGCTACGATTCGCCATCCCCACCACCACACGTGTGTCACATTATCAGCAACAGGTTAAAGGAGAACTCCAATAACAGTAACAGACATATAGGGAGAGGGGTCACTACATGGGACTCTCATATCACAGGACAGGATGACTGGAGGACTCCTATACAAAGTCACTACTCACCTGTAGATAAGTCTGAGAGTGTGAGGTGCCCCCTAATGGAGGAATGCATTACTGCAGATGAGGGGAGCACTCTTCCACCTCAGCGGTAAGAAGAGGCTCTGGGCAGGGCGTGTGACACGGAGCTATGCCAGTCTGAGCGGCCACCGAACACACAGAACTACACTGAGGACCGGGTAAAAGTAGAGCGTTCTATGGAGGTGAGCTGCCCGGCCGCCCCCCCCCCAAGCCACCCGCTACACACAGAGAGCGCCGAGTAACTACAACTCCACACTCGGCTACTTTCGGCAACAACCCCACCCACGCCCTCCTCCAGCCGGCTCAGCCAATCACAACATGGCGCAGGGAGGGACACTTCCAGCCCCGCTCTGTGATTGGTTTTCCGCCCAGTGAGCGCTGGGTTTGTCTCTCGGGTATACATTCTGAGCTGGAGGTGACACACGATGGCGGCCAATCCGTGAGCGCTCTGCAGATCGCGTGGTGTGCCGATCCGAACGGGGTGACCCGTTCGGATCACGGATCGGTGACGATCTGTTGCACCCCTATGATTTACCCATTATAGGCATAAATCAGCGTACACGCCCCTAGCGGCCAGCATAAATAGACAGCTAAGATATGCCGGCGCAGGCGGTAGTATCTTAGCAAAATTTAAGCGTATCTCAATTTGAGAATGCGCTTAAATATGCGACAGTGCAGATTCGGAGTTACGACGGCGTATCTACTGATACGCCGGCGTAACTCTACCTGAATCTGGCTAATAGAATTTACCGTTGGAAGCAGGACTGTTTCCCAATAATATACACCTGGATCTGCTATTCTTCATTTCCACTATTTCTTTACTCTTCACCAAGTTCTACTGTTTTTACCCGGCTGGGTAATAAAAGCACAGAAAAGACACCTGTTGTGTGGACATTCCATTTACTATACTCTCTTCAAGTACCCTAGACGGCGGAGAAAACATGAGGTAACGTGCCACCCGAATTAAACCAGCAGCTCCTTCGGGGGTGGTGCTACACATATATGGTGGGACTGCCCAAAAATAAAAGAGTACTGGGAGAGAGTGCTAGAGTCAGTGGCGGCTCGTCCATAGAGGGCGCTGGAGCGCCGCCCCCTCTGGCTCTTGCACCGCCACTGAAATACATAGATTAATGCATTCTCCTGAGTACGGCGATACCACATGTGTGAGACTTCCACAGCCTGGCCCCATACAGAGGCCGAGCAATTGGCCGGGTATGGCTAGGTATGACTGGGTATAACCGAGTATGATGGGGTATTGCAGAGTATGGCTGGGTATCACCGAGTATGGCGGGGTATGGCTGGGTATCACCGAGTATGGTGAGGTATTGCAGAGTATCGCTGGGTATGGCAGAGTATGGCGGGGTATTGCAGAGTATGGCGGGATATGGCAGGGTATTGCATAGTATTGCAGGGTATTGCATAGTATGGCAGGGTATGGCAGAGTATTGCAGGGATGGCAGAGTATTGCAGGCATGGCAGAGCATGGATGGATGGATCTGTGACTGCAGTTGTCACAGAGCAGCCAGCCCACAGCGCTGCTGCCATCCGCTCTCTCCCCCTTTCACACTGTAGAGATCGGTACACAGAGGGGAGAGAGGAACCGGCGTCGTGACATGACGCCGGTTTGTTTACAAGTGATTGCGCGTAGGAGCGTGATTCTGGGAGGACATATCCCCACTCTGCAAACGCCTCTCTCCAACCTCAGGAAGTTTTCCACTACCAGATGGGACTCAACCAGCATCAGTCTACCCCAGTCAGCTCTTTAGAGCGGGCTGCGGGAGTACTAACCCTGGGAGACACTATGGCAATACATATTAACCACTTAAGGACCGCCTCCTGCACATATACGTCAGCAGAATGGCACGGCAGAGCACATCCACGTAAGGTACGTCCTGTACTAGTACCCAGCCGTGGGCGCGCTCCCGCGACCCGGTCCGAAGCTCCGGGACCGGAGTGCATGAAAAAAGCATTACAAGATGCATGACTGCCATTATTGTAGAAGAATAACAATTTTAAGTTGTTACTCATTGTAACAATGAGTTACAATTATGGTGTTCCTGAGTTTGCATCCTTTCAGTTAAGGCTAAAAAAAACAATCCAAGGGAAATAAAGTACTACTAGTACTTGTGATGGCTGGCTGGATCTGGTAAATTGCCATTAATTACATTTTCATTTAGTTCTTGAGTTTCTTAATACTGGAGGGGAAAGTGAAAGTAAAATAAATTAATCACATCACTGCAGCAGAGTACAACACAAGAGAAATGAAAGGGAAAGAAAGAAGTACGTGTCTAATTGGAATTGAATCTAACAGTGTATTTAAGCCGGGACCTCCAAATTTCATTATTAGTGATATATTGACTGTAAGTATTCTAGGTGATCTATAATCTGCTCAGCTTAATAAGACTGGTGTTTATTTCTTCACTGAACTATCATAAAAAGATTGCATCAATGCAATACAACTCAGAGCTTAGTCATTTCTCCTCTTCTGCCTTTGCCTTGTTTCCATCTTCATAGCTGTTCATCACGAGTTGCACACATGAGATTACACACATTAACACTTGCACTGTATGGGCTAGATTCAGATAGCCCTGCGTACGTGCCGCCGTAAATTTGGGCGCAAGTTCCGTATTCTGAAAGAACTTGCGCCCTAAGTTACGGCGGCGTAACGTATGTGCTCTGGCTTAAGCCCGCCTAATTCAAATTTGGATGATGTGGGCGTGTTTTATTTAAATTTAGTGTGACTCAATGTATCTTACGTTTTTAACAAACGGCGCATGCGCCGTTCATAAAAGAATCCCAGTGCGCATGCTCGAAATTCCGCCGCAAATCGTCAATGCTTTAGACGTGAACGTAACTTAAGTACAGCCCTATTCGCGAACGACTTACGCAAACGACGTAAAAATGTCAAAATTCGACGCGGGAACGACGTCCATACTTAACATAGCATATGCCTCATATAGTAGGAGTAACCTTACGCCGGAAAAAGCCTAACGTAAACGACGTAAAAAAATGCGCCGGGCGTACGTACGTTTGAGAATCGGCGTATCTACCTAATTAGCATATTCCTTGTGTAAATCGACGGAAGCGCCACCTAGCGGCCAGCGTAAAATTGCAACTAAGATACAACAGCGTAAGAGACTTACGCCGGTCGGATCTTAGTCAAATCTATGCGTAACTGATTCTAAGAATGAATGAATGAATGAATGAATGAATGAATGAAAAAATTTATATAGCGCGGCACATGCGAACTGAATCGCCTCTGGGCGCTTGTTGTTTGTGTCTCATGCCTATCAGAAAAGCAGGGTTTTGATCTGCCTTCTGAAGGACAGGTGGTTTTGCTCCAACCGAATGCTGGTTGGTAAAGCATTCCAAAGCCTGGGGCCCTGGAAAGCAAACCTTCTTTCTCCTTTGGACTTGTATTTGGTTTTAGGAACCTTGACCAGATTTTGGTCGGTGGATCGCAGAATGCGGTTGCAATTGTGCGGTTTGATCTTGTCGCATAGATATCTAGGAGCCTTCCCATGGATGCACTTATGTGTCAGGCAGAGTGCTTTAAATGCAATTCTGTCTTTCACTGGCAACCAGTGAAGGGATCTCAATGAAGGTGAGATTGATTCCCAAGATTTTTTCCCAGTCACCAGTCTAGCGGCCGTATTCTGTACGACTTGAAGACGAGCGATTTGGTACTTGGGTAGCCCGAGATAAAGGGCATTTGCATAGTCCAGTCTGGAATTCACGATTGTTCCCACCACGACTGCTACGTCTTCTTTGGGGATAAATGGAATCAGTCTGCGTAGTAGGCGCATCAAATGGTGCGCCCCGCTGACTACTGACCCTATTTGTGCGTCCATTGTCATGAAGGTGTCAAACGTGACTCCCAGACTTTTGACTTTGGAGCTAGGGGAGATGATTTGTCCCAGGATGGGAGATGGTGTCCAGTTTGTTGTCGGTTGTTTCTTCCAACTGGCATCGAAGATAAAGAGTTCAGTTTTAGCGCTATTGAGTTTGAGATAACTCTTAGTCATCCAGTTTTCTATTGAAGAGAGACATTTCTCTAATCTGAGATGATGATCCTTTTTATGGCAGATGCGAAAATACAACTGCGTGTCGTCTGCATAAGAGTGATAGAGTAGTTCTTGGCTACCGATAATATCAAAGAGAGGACGAAGATAGATATTAAACAGCACCGGTGATAGGGGGGATCCTTGGGGGACCCCACATGGCACCGTGCGTTTTTCTGAGGTGAAGGATCCCAGTTTCACTGTTTGTGATCGGTTTCCGAGAAAAGAGGAGAACCATGGTAAGGCATCTTCTGAGACTCCGGCGACTTCTGTTAGTCGTCTCAGTAGCAATTTATGGTCTACTGTGTCAAAAGCTGCGCGTAGGTCCAGCAGAACCAGGAGACACGATTCTCCTTCGTCTGCGGCCTCGAGCGCATCGTCCCATATTTTCAGTAAGGCCGTTTCTGTACCGTGTCCGGGACGGAACCCGGATTGAAATGGATCGAGTAGGTTGTGGGTGTCCAGATGCTGTTGCAGCTGATTTACCACCACTTTCTCCATTATCTTGGACAGAGCATTTAGACCTGTTATGGGACGGCGGTGAGTTGGGTCCATAGGATCCAAATTAGGTTTTTTCAAGATCGGCAGGATTGTGCCCTCTTTCAGCAGGGAAGGCACTATGCCTTCCTTAAATGACTGATTTATAAGCTGCGTGATCGGAGGCGCCAGGATGTCGGCACATTCCTTCAGTAGCTTGGTGGGAATGATGTCATTGGGTGCTGTGCTGTTGCGCAGTGCACCAATGAATTTTTTTGTGGTATCGATGGAGATGGGTTCCAAAGTGAACTTAGTTGATTGTAGAGGCATTCCGTCGGTGTATTGATTGAAGAGGGGGCTGAGTGGAGTATTGTTTTGCCGAATACTTACCCGAATTTTTTCAATTTTGTTGATGAAGAAATCCGATAGTTCATTGCAGAACTCTTGGGTGTCTGAAGTGGGAACTTCAAGACATCCCGGATTCATGGTCTGGGTGACCATCCTGAAGAGTTCGCGTGGGCGATTCCTTGCGCTGTTAATTACCATAGAAAAGTGCAGTTTTTTGGCTTTGAAAATTTCCTTGTGATATCGTGTTGTTACTGCTTTGTAGAAGTTGAGGCGGTCTTCTGAAGGACTTCTTTTCCAGGCGGCTTCCGCCCTTCTGCGCTCTTGCTTCAATAGCGACAGCTGGTTATTGAACCAGCTGGACTTTTTTGCCCGGCTGCGGAGTTTGCGCTTTGGTGCTGCTAAGTCGGCTGACTGTAGCAGAGCTGCATTTATGGCATCCAAAGTATCTGAGGCTGCTAGCTGAGGAGGAATAGCCCCAATTCGGTTTCCCAGGGTAGATCTGAAGAGTTCCGAGTGGAGCTTCTTCTGAGATCTAGCCCAGTGTGTTGTCACCGGCTTGGGTACTTTCATGACTAGTGAAGTTCTGGGAATTATGAAGCTAATTGCATGGTGGTCTGTCCATGGCAAAGGTTCATTTCCCAAAATGTTTATTTTCAGATTTTGTCTGAAAATTAGGTCGAGTGTGTGACCTGAGGCATGCGTGGGACCGCATACAAGTTGCTGAAGTCCTAATCCTTCCAGGTGGTCGATGCAGGCCTCCGCGATGGGATCCTGTGAGGAGTTGGCCCACAAATTGAAATCCCCGAGCAGCAAAAGATGATTGCTGTTAAGGGAGTAAGTGGAAATGAACTCCGTTAATGCTGGAATCAACTGCGATTTGGGCCCAGGGGGCCTGTAGCAGAGGAGAATGTGAACGGTCTCCTGAGAGTGAGCTTGAAGTTGAAGCGTAAGGGTTTCCATAAAAGGTAGAGGATTTTGAAGGACCGGTTTAGTGATTGCAATATGCGACTTATGAATCACCGCCAGGCCTCCTCCTCTTTGCCCTATTCTATTTTCCGTTAGGATGCGATAATTTTCTGGCACCAATTCTCCGAGAATGGTGTTGCAGTCGTCTGACAGCCAACTTTCTGTAATAAAGAGGCAGTCTAGATCGTTTTGTAGTAAGAAATCATGGATTTCTGAGCGGTGTTTAACTGCCGATCTAGTGTTAAGCAACGCACATGATATGTGCTTGAGCTGTGTTGAATGGTTGAAATTTTTGATGATCGATCGTCGATCGATTCTCAAAAGTTGATCCGATTTTAAGGCTTTTGTGGCGACGGCAGGTAATATTGTTGCGAATTGTCTCAGACCCCAAATGGTTTCCGCAGAGTATCGCAATTTAACCATTGTTGCCAGTCACCGTGAGGGGGGGTGCGGGTGTTTGGTGAGAGAGGATTCAGGGAATCCTCGCTCTCAGCAATCCTTGGTCCAGAGGAAGGCAAAAAAAACCCTGGGCAAGCTGGCCAATGTGCTGCGGCAGGGAAAAAAATTCCTTCCTGATCCCTAAAGGCGATCGGCTCAAGCCCTGGATCAAAGATTGATGACTTAATGAGGGGAAAAGGGGGGGGGGGATGCTGGGTGTCACTGTTGCTGGGGTGCACCAAGATGGCCGCCAGGCAAAGACACAGGACCCAGGCTGGGGGAGCAATCAGGTAGGTAAGAAAATGATTCCACCGATCTGGTTGCTAATAGGGGGGGTGGAGGGGACCTCTAGGGGTGCAGGGGCGATAAACAACGAAAAATGCACTGTTGGTGGTAGGTGCAGGGAGAAACGGTCGGAGCGCCGGTAGGCCGCGGCTGAAGCCGCGGACTTTCCTGAGGCGCGGCGGCCGCGAAAAGTAGCAGGCTGGCGCGGGCGTGTAAAAACGCCAAAAAGCGCCGAAAATACACCCAGGGGGGGTGTCTGGGGGCAACCACAATCGTGGGTGGCCGTGCGAGCGAGGATGCCGAGAAAAATAGAGAGCCGCAGTGTGGGGTCTGTGTGACGGCTGCCCTGAAAAGGACGGCCGTCAGTGGTTCCCCAAGATGGTAGGCCCTGAGAGACAGGGTCTTACCTGCGGAGCAGGAAGGAGTCCACGAGGAGAGGAGAGAGCTGGATTCCTGGTTCCTAGGTTCCTGGTTCCTAGGAGCTGTTTCTTGTGCAGCACAGGTAATGGAAAGTCTGCCTAGTCTGCCTAGTTTCTGACTGCCAGGTCTGGGTGGGAGCAGGCTCGTAAGTGGAAGGTCCGAAGCACCCTACTCCACCTCTGACACTGACTGACTGACTGACTGACTGTGCCAATATGTATGGCAGCTGGCAAAAGTTCCATGTGTGGGCTCCTGGAGGAGGAGGAGAGCTGTGCTCGGGCTTTGTTCATCAGAATCAGGCGCATCTATACGACGCCGCAACTCAGAGATACGACGGCGTATCTGGAGATACGCTGTCGTATCTCCTTACTGAATCTGGCCCAAGGTCAGTATGCTGAAACTACCATGTTACCAATGGCATTGATCTCATGAAAGGGTTTGGAATAGCTGTGTATTAACACTGATTTACAAAATAATTTGAAAACATTCACACAATAAATTTTATGAATATTCATTTAAATTCTCTAATCATGTACAAATAAAAAAAGTAAACATAAATTTGCTTTTCATATAAATGGATAATTTAAAGTGTTACTAAACCCAGTAATATGAAAAAGGTTAATGTGCACACCCCCCCCCCCACCCCGCCACAGTGCCCACAGCTTATAAATCTTCTTTTTACATTAAAATATTGGCACTATATACCTTTTTGGCTGATCTGTATACCACGGTCAGTGATAAACTGCTGTTAAGTTGTGCGGTCTGCAAGCAGGGGGCCTTTCAGAATCTGGAAGATCCCAGATGCCGCCATCTAGGGTGACCACGTGTCCCGGATTGCCCGGGACTGTCCCTTAATTAATACTTGTGTCCCGTGTCCCGGACACCCTCATTACGGGACAATACAGAGTCCCGGAATTGGCCTGGGCCGATCTAATGCCCCCTAAAATAGCCTTTGTATACATCATCTCTGTCTCAGCCTGTGGTGGACCCCTAGCTGACAGAGAGTGAGACCCCTTTTTACTTTATTTCCACCGCTGGCTCAGTGCCCAAACTGGTTGCTACCTCCTGCCTCCCGCTTGGCGTGTAGCAACCAGTGACGTCAGAGCAGGAGAGAGGGAGAGACCTATAGCAGCAGATGAGAGTTTAACTTCCTCCTCCGCGCCTTCTGTTCAGCTCCACCCACCTCCTCGTGTATGCTCTGGAGTCCAGCCAGGCAGCCAGAAGAAACATCAGACTCTGAGACAGACTGCAGTGTACAGATGAGAGATGGTACAAACTAAGGCAAGTAAAATTACAAAGCACTGACCAGCATTGAAGATCCATCGGTGTTATAATCCTGTCGGCTCTCCCTCAGCAGTCAGAGTTCAGTAAGACACTGGAGTGTGTGTCTGCACTCTGCACAGTACACTCAGAGGCTTGCTCCAGATAAGGGTCGGCAGGAGAGACACTGACACATGACACCCTGGATGGAAGGAGGAAACTTCCTTAGATATCAGGGCAGGGTTCATGCTGGGACTTGTAATCCTTCACTTTTGGGGATGTGACTCCCCCCCCCCCCCAAAAGTGAAGAACTACAGGTCCCAGCATGAACTCCTCAGAGCTGAAGATGTTTCCTGCACACATGATAACTCCTCACACCCAGTCCTGTCCGGCTGCTCCCTGTCTCTTCTCTCCCACTACTTGTTTGCCTCTCACTGCAGCAGCCCCCCCCCCCTCCTCCTTCACCCTCAGCCTTTCATGTTCTGCCACCTCTTCACCTTCTAGTCTTGTTACCCCCTCTGTATACCAAGCAATCCTCTCAGGAGTGGCTCATCAGCGACTATCACAACCTCAGAGTCCTGCCAGCATTCCATTCATTGCTCCTTCAAACTGCCAGAAATGTTTTAGTTACTCCACTGCAGCGGTGTAACTACAGGGGGCGCCATTGCAACCCAGCCTCATACTCCAGGATGGTCCATGCAGCTTCCCTCTAAACCTGGATAGGAGGGGTGGCATATAGAGGAACTGATGCCCTCCATGTTCTTCTTGCAGCCACTGAATGCCTGCAGGAGGTAAAGGAGGAAAAGCGGGCATTCAGTGGCTGCAAGAAGAACATGGGGGGGGCATCAGTTTCTCTATATGCCACCCCTCTTATCCAGTTTCCTTCTGCTGCCCACAGGTCCCTCAACACTCTCCTGGCTGATCTTCCCCAGTAACTTCTCTGCTCTCTCCCACCTCACCCCCCATTCTCCAACCCCCTGCTGTCCTCTGGTCCCACCTGTGCTGTTCTTCAGTCCCCCCCCCCCTCCTGTGCTGTCCTCTGGTCCCACCTGTGCTGTTCTTCAGCCCCCCCCCCTCCTGTGCTGTCCTCTGGTCCCACCTGTGCTGTTCTTCAGTCCCCCCCTCCTGTACTGTTCCTGATTTGAAGGAACTGTCCCTCATTTAGGGCATTGTCCCTCTGTCCCTCTTTCCTCTTTGTTTGTCCCTCAAGGAGCCAATATAAAAGAATAGTAGTGGTAAAAAAGCACCTGTGGGTTTAACCATTTTTATTTTTGTTTATAATTCTCCTACATATTTTTGCTAATAGGTGTCCCTCATTCCCATCTCAGAAAGTTGGGAGGTATGCCTCTATCCATCCCACGGTCCCCCTGTCCATCCCACGGTCCCCCTGTCCATCCCACGGTCCCCCTGTCCATCGCACTGCCCCTCTGACTACTCTGTGCCCCCCCCCCTGACCACTCAGTTGTTCTTCTTGATGCCTAGGGCCCACTTTTGATCTTGCGCATGGGCCGCTGATTTCATACGCCCCTGCCCCCAAAATCTGCAAAAAAAATGGGGGGGGGGTGTCCCTGAATGGCAGTTTGGAAATGTGGTCACCCTACCGCCATCCTACCCATTCACCAAAAAAGTGTAGAAAAGGAAATAAAAAAAAAAACACACACACACAGTTTTTGACAATTCCTTTATTGAAAATAAAAAAAACAATGTTACCTGATGTAAATCCATCGTCAATCATGACACCGAAGCTTTGCTCCTTAAAGAGGAAGTAAAACCTGATGGGTGTTACTTCCTCTTTGTTTCCCTGCAAAGGTATAGCATAATGGGTTACATCGCATAGTAGCCCATTATGTGACACTTACCTACAGGAGAAGCCGGCAAAGGCCCCGTCTACCTAGTGAGTAGCGAGCGGCCATTCTTCACCCCTCTTCCTTCCGCGGCCGCAAACTACAGCTCTGTGAGTGGCCGGAGTCGCGTGACGTCACTCCCGCGCATCCGCGCGGGGGCCTCCACTCACGGCATGTCCCGAGTTAGAAAGGGCACAGCTGTACACCAATTTGCAAATATCTCCTAGACCATGCAGGTCTGGGAGATATTTCAAGCACCTACAGTTAAGCCTTAATTTAGGCTTACATGAAGGTTAAAATGGTTGTAAAGGGTTTATAACCACTTTAACAATCAGCTATTCACTATTTCTTGATTGAAAGCTTTGCCCAATCAAGGCTTAAAATGCACTTTGCAGCATAAATTCGGGTCTTCGCCGAATGGGCAAACAGATGATGTTCAGGCCAAACTTTTGCTCTGTTCGAACTGTTCGCCCAACTCATGACAAATATGCAAATGTAGCGCCCCCTTACTTTCAGTATGGGCACTACGCTAAAGTTAGTGGGGAATGGGAGAGTTATTTTGCTCCCATTCACAATTTGTTAAATTGCAGGGCTGCTGTCCTTATAGAACTGTCTTGTAGGTCAGTCTGCGTTTCAGGGGTGCGTTTCCACCTCTGGGCGGCAGTTGGCGCTAGAGGGATTCTGGCAGAGTCACTTTTGCCCAGCAGCCAATTAGAGGAGTTTTTCCCTCGCTGGGCATGCTGGGGAAGGGTATATCTGGGGCAGACGCCATTGATTCTAGGTCCTTTTCGCGGGGTCCGAGTTCCAGGTGCGGCATCCAACTTCAGGGTTCGCGCATCCATGGACCCCGCCACCATGGCCTACCTGGCCGGAGTTGCGCACCATGCGGAGCTCCATCCTGATGCAGAAAGGGGCCCCAGCGACTTGCTGGGTCCCAACCTTTGCTAAGAGGATCCTAAGCTGAGAGCTGTGCGGTGGGGAATCGGCTCAGGGAGAACCCAGAGAGAGGTTATGCAGGAGGCCTGAACGAACCATCGGGGATCTGGCCACCACGGTACTGACAGGTATATTGCAGCTGTCAACTGGTGGCTTTAACTGAACTTACTGGGAGGATTCGCTCAATCCAATTATTGCACCCTTAATCGCTAAGCCTGTGAAAGAGGTCTGTTCCTCCCAGCGATTTGCAAGTGACACTTCGGCTGCCAGGCTTGTGGCAGAAGTCTGTCCTGGGGCCCTTTTTTCCCCACTCTGGCTAGAGTGGTGACGAACTGATCTCATTATTACAAAGAGCAGGACTGCTCTTTTTCATATCCAAGGCCTGATACTAAAGTTGTTCTCATGCTTCATCAACCTTTCCTGTCTTGTCTTATGTTGATGTTGGCCATGTTGGGCCTTGGAATAAAGCATTGAGGAAAATGCCTCATTGCCTCGGCTCACTAGCATCACCCCTAGACACCCTGCAAGGTAATGCAATACGCCGATCCCACAAACAACCAGCGGCTCCTTCGGGGGTAGCGCTACACAAACATACAAAAAAAATCAGGAATGGGGCAAATACTTTTTCACAGCACTGTAGTTCTAGAAAAGATGGTTGGCTACATGCACTGTGAACACAGAGAGCATACACAATAATAAGTAGCCCATCACACTGCAATTCACATTAATGTAGTGTAGCGCTACCTCCACAGGAGTTGCTGGATACTGGTGTCCCCTGTTCCTGCACAGCCAGCTAACACGCATTTCCCACTTGCATCTACACACAAGAAATCAGTCCATAGGCTTCTTTTTGTTGTTTTATTGGGGAAAACAACTTGGATAGGGTATAAGGATTATGGGATGCCCATTTTGACTTGAAGAATAACAGATGAGGACAAATTGCCTTATCTATGTATGAAAGTGAAGATCCTGGGTTGTACTCCCGCCAGAGTAATCACAGTCTCTATGGATTAGTGAGAAGATCCTTTTTGGACCAGAAGCTCTCTGTCCCCTTCAATGAAATAGCACAAAGTTGCAAACTGTATGCAGAAGTAGTATCCTGTTTCCTCTGTAGAACTTCACCCAGTCTGACGCTTGCAGATACTACCAGCCCACCTGGCTGCTCTGAAGAACTACCCAGGACAAGGGATCGGGATTTAGAACAACGCTGTGCCTGTATTATATATCTGGCAGTCTCTTCCTTTTGTATGCTCCTGGGTGTGCTGAGGTACTCACGCTGTCCTTTGCTCCCCGTTGCACTGGGCAAAACTGCTGTTCAGGCCTCCAACTGATCAGATCTTCCCAGGCCACACGACAGCAACCATAGCACTCTATCTTCCACTCGACTACCTTGTTGGCAGGCTTCATGATATTTAAGGGATGACCCAACCACCCTGCCAGGCCCTCTGCCTAGGGATTGACCAGATTCCCTCAAGTATGTAGATCTGGACCTCCTGGCCTCTGCTTACTAACTTCCAGAAGCTTCTCCAAGCGTCTAGATCCAGGTGGAGGTACCAGAGACCTGACCTGTAGAACCATCCAGCCTGACCTACAGTAACCCGATCTAATTAGGCCCCGTACACATGGTCGTTCCAAACCGATAAGAATGGTCCGACGGACCGTTTTCATCGGTTCACCGCTGAAGTGGCCTGATGTGCGTACACACCATCGTTCCAAAAACCGATCGGGTCAGAACGCGGTGACGTCAAACACACGACATGCTGAATAAAACGAAGTTCAATGCTTCCAAGTATGTGTTGACTTGATTCTGAGCATGCGCGGGTTTTGAACCGATGCTTTTCTTTACTAACCATCGGTTTGGACCGATCGGGCAGCGGTCCATCGGTTCGGTTTTGAAGCATGTTTTAAAATTTTGGACCGAAGGAAAACAGACCGATGAGCTATACACACGGTCGGTTTGGACCAATGAAACTGAACCTCGGTCCATTCTCATCGGTTTTGTCTGACCGTGTGTACGGGGCCTTACAGACTCACATAGCTACCATGAGTCATACCAAATACATTTACTTACACTAGTTGCACACTAGAGGGTGCTACAGTAACACTATGTATAGCAGTGTATAGCACGGTACTGTATAATGGCAAATATAGATGCCCCTATTGGAGAGATTTCCAGTAGGGGCAAAGGCAAAGACAATATTTGTAGAATGAGGAAGATTTAGAACAATACATTTATTGTTGTGTTTTTCTGTCCCACTAGAAAATGTACATTAAACTACTTTCAACAGAATAACAAGCACAGAAAGTGAGGGGAAATTTCTCCAATGGAATCACAGACAAAAATAAAAAAAATTGCCAAATTTTTAACTAATTTCTAACTGCCATGTTAAAAGAGTGCTGTCACGTTATAAAAGATTATTTTTCTAGAGAACGTGCCAGTACTACGTATTGCACCATAACATTTTATATTAGAGATGCATGTTACAAAACAGTCATGCTAGGAAATTGTAGACTGACAATTTATTTACTCTTGCAAAGTGGAAAGGAAAACTTACTGAATGCCTGTTTTCTTTTTTTTTGCAGTCAAACATGTGGCCCCCTTCACTTAAATGGGTCACATTTGATAGTGGTTCTACCCCCCCAAACATGACATAGGGTATTCGGGTACATTTTTCTCAAATGTGTACAACCCTGTCCAACTGTCATTGCAGCCTAAGGAGGCAGTTAGAGGTGGCTCAATTGCCTATTTTTACAGTCCATTAGCTGCTCTTGTGAACAAACCCTTAGGTCCCTTTCACACGGGGCGTATCCGCTCAGCAGAGTCCTCCAGCTCAGCAGGAGATCGATCCGTTGATCTCCGCTAAGCTGGCAGATGACAGGTCTGTCTCTGCTCACTTAGCAGGGAGGGACCTGTCAGAACCCTGCTGATTTCTATAGGGTGATCGGATGAAAACAGACAGCATGTCTGTTTTTTTATCAGATCTCATTCAATCCGATCCGCCAGACTGAACGTATCGCCATACGCCTGTTTTTAGCGGATCAGATGGCAGATGGGTGTTAGCGAACACATCGTTGACACCCACCTGCCCATAGGAGTCAATGGGTGGCCCACATGGATCCGCCTGAAAAACAGACAGGCGGATCCGAGTGGGCTTATCATGTAAAAGTGGCCTTCGTCCAACCAAAGGAAACTCCTTGCTATCTCTTACACAGAAACAGTGATGTTCTGCTTGGTCAAAAGCACTGCTTTAGATTTTTTTACCTGCCCAGTCAATTGCTTTCTCAGACAGCAGACAACCACTGCATTGGTTACCTATTTGCAGAGATCACTGGCCATTAGTGTAGCACTACCCCCCGAGGAGCTGCTGGTTAAATCTTGGGTTTGCATGTTACCTCTGTAGCTTCGTTGTCAGGGTGGGAAAGTCCATAATAAATGCAATGTCCAGACAGATGTAAAACCTTCAACAGTTGGGTTTTATTTTATTTCCTGCAGGATAACTTGAAGTAGAGAAAGTAGAAGGGAGGAGAAGAGCAGGGGAAGGTTTAGGCACAAGGTACAGAATCAATCAGTCTCCACTCTCAGCTATTGAGTGGGTATTGTTCACCCGGATAGTCCCCTCTCACTTGGCCTAGCAGCTGGGATGATACACAAACTAATGTCCAGACGGTGTCTGCCACAGACCTCTTGGAATGAACTTGGTCTCTGCCACAGACCTTTGAATGAACTTAGTGTCTGCCACAGACCTTTGAATGAACTTGGTCTCTGCCACAGACCTTTGAATGAACTTGGATGCGTCCAGGAATCCTCTGCCACAGGATTTCAAAGTCCCGAACCTCCAGCCGTGCAGTAGAAGAGCCTCTAAGCCGGAACCGACAGACTGCAGGGCTTTCAATATGGTGGATCCCTCCTTAATTAGGTCACCAGGCCTCACCCGAGACGTCAGCACTTTGCCGGTCTCCTCCAGGGCAGGTCCTCCCCCGGTCTCCTTTATTAAGACAGCTTCCTCCCTTGTTGACAGACAGCTTGAGATCCCCTTTTAGGATTGTAGGCCCCAGCCAGCATAGCTGGGCCTACTAAACAGTGAAACAACTCCGGGCCAACGTGGCCCCCGAAGTCATGTTCACACACACGCACCTCGCCCCAGGAGGGCCATGAGGCAAAGGACCCCCAAAAATGGCGTCTGCCCCTCAATTACCTCTCCCCAGCATGCACAATGGGGTTACTACTCCCACTGCACAGCTGCCGAGAAGGGACACTCAACACACCATGGTACACCTGCGTTCCAACATAAGGCCAAGATGGCAACACCACCTGCAGGCAACAAGGGAAACTACCATAGTACCACAGCCAGAACAGAGGCAAATTTGTGTTAATCAAACAAATCTGAGCCCAAGTATAGGTCCAGACTACCCCCTAGATTTGGGGTGGGCGCTACTTTAGTTTGGGGTGACCAGACATCCCCGGTTTCCGGGGACAGTCCATGGATTAAGGACACTGTCCCCAGACAAAGTCTGTCCCCGGTTTTGTCCCCGGATTGGATTTAAGCAGGGGCTGGGGCAATTTCAAAGACAGTCAGTGCAGAATAAAAAAAAAACTAAATCTGAATTACATATCCCCGCCACTCCTACTAGCTTAGGGTGTTGTATTTTTTTTCATTATCTGTGCCCCTTTATGATGATCATGTGCTGGTCGGAGCAGAGGGAATATTTCTTCAGTTTCGGGTGTATGCCCATTCAGCTCCGCTTGCATGTTCTTCTGCGTTGGCTTAAGTCCCGGCCACCCGCCTGCCTGCTTATCTCCTTGCCTTCCCTGGCGGAGTGATCTTCCTCCGCTCCCCACCCGGTAGCAGGGCTGGACTGGGACAAAAATTTGGCCCTGGACTTCATCCAGACTGGCCCATTTTGACAGGTCTCTCCCATGGCGACCAGACAACTCCCGCACCCCCGGCCACCCAAGCCCCCTCTCCCCCTTCACTAGCCATTCTGCTTTATTAGAGTAGAATGGCTGGTACTCTTATAGACAGTACCAGTGGGGAAGCTAGACATTATTTCCCCCGGGGCAAAGAATCAGTTCGGTGCCCCCCCTTATGGGACAAGATTAGGCAGAAGTGAGAAACTCCCAGGCTACAGCTGTTGAGTCAGCTGTCTGTCCCCTCCCCCATGCTCCTCTGTCGTCTCCTCTGGTCCTCCCCCTGCTTCTCTGTTCCCCCCAGGTGAGCGCTGCGGGAAGGGAGAGACAGAGGAGCGGAGGGGGGCGGCGGTCTGCTGTCACTGAAGCCGGCCCACTGAGATATCGGCCCACCGGGAAACTCCCTGTAGTCCCAATGGCCAGTCCATCCCTGCCCGGTAGTAGCCTGAGCCCGGAGAGTAAGTCTTGACAGGCTGTGAGGCAATGGGCAGAGAGTCACTGATTGCCACCATTACTTTCCCCATATTTCATTTTGAAAATCTGGTCACCTTACATAAGTTACATGTCTATGGGCACCAGACATGCAGACATGCAGTGTTGAAGAGAATCCAAAAGTTACATGCTTGTAATATCTTGTATTTAGATTGAGCACAAAATTATGCAGCTATCCAATCATAATGAAGAATGCTGGTTGGCAACAAATGACTGTTAGGCCCCGTACACACGACCAAACATGTCTGCTGAAACTGGTCCGCGGGCCAGTTTCAGCAGACATGTTCGGTCGTGTGTAGGACCGAGCGGACAGAATTCCAGCAAACATTTGCCCGCTGGGCCTTTTCCCAGCGGACAAATATTCCTGGACTTGTTTTAAAACAGTCCGCTGGAATCCTGCCCGCTCGGACATGTTCGGTCGTCTGTACAGACCTACCGTACATGTCCGAGCGCCCGCCATCCCTCGCATGCGTTGAATGACTTTGACGCATGCGTGGAAGCATTTAACTGTCAGGCCCGCCCACGTCGCCGCGTCATCGTCGCGGCGACACCGCGGACACGCCCCGCGTATTGTTTACGCGCGGATTTCTGTACGATGGTTAGCACAGCCATCGTACAGAAATCCCCGGGCAGACATGTACGGTGAAAACGGTCCGGCGGACCGGTTTCATCGTACATGTTTGCCCGTGTGTACACGGCCTTATAGGTGCAATGCTTCAAGGCTAGAGTTCATGTGCTAATTGAACATAAAATGCATTGTCAGTTTTCAGAAACCACAAACTATCTGGCATTCATACTCAAATTGAATGTCACATGTACTGTAGTTGTATGTCCACTACACAGGAAAGGCTTGCTGCTGACTTTTGGAATAGCTGACCTTCCTGCTGTCCTGGTTTTTGTCTATAATGCAGGAAGTGGTGTTAAAGCAGACAATTCGTATATGTTTATTTTACTACTTACTATACAGAATGGAAACATTTAAAGCAATAGCTGCTACACATGTTACTTTGCCAAGTTGAGACTGATTCATTAAAATTGCAGTAAAGCAAATGAAAAATTCACAATCCAAATAAAGCAGCCAAACAAATGTTTTCAAAAATATAAAAGGTGAAACCTGATTGATAGCTGTTGATAAAAGCTCCATGTTTCTTTCCATTCTCCTTTTTTCATATTCATATTTTATTAAATGTTTTCTTTCTTCTAGCTGTACTACATGTTAAAATAGTACAGTATATAAGATCATGGATGCTAGTTAAAGGGTAAAATAATATTTTTGTTATTATCCTTTACTTACAAAGCATCAGCATATTATCTAGCACTGTACATTAAATAATAAAAGGAATGTGAAAAAGGCGGCTCATAGATTTGTCAGTTTTTTTGTTCTGGATGTGGATGGGAGAATCCTCCCTGCTGAGCTATCGTATTCTGACAGCGGGGAGATTTCCCAGCCATCAGAATACACTGATGAGGGCTGACTACTATTGCCTGCAGCACTGACCAAGCAGTGAAAATCGGACAGGGCTGTTGTACAGAAGCTGATCGGTAGATCGGCTTCTGTACAACTGCACCTGTCAATACATGGAACAAAATATAGCCGGTCCCTGCTGAATCGGACACATTTTGATCCATGTATGGTCAGCTTAACAGACTCCAGGCTGAATCAGGTACAAAGAAAAGACAAAAGAAGGACAAGCTAACAATCAAAGTATAACTGTATGTAGCGCAACCCCCGTAGGAGCCGCTAGCTAGCATTTATAACAGAGAGTTTAACTTCTGTGGGACTACAAGTACCACCAGCTAAACTGTGTGGGTGTTGTTTAACAGCAGTGTCCTTAACTATAGCAAGTGTCAGATGGATAGATAGCGGTACAGATGATGAGAAGACTCCAGCCGGAACTCTCTCTCTTTGTCTTTGCTCTGTAAAATGACGGCCGCTGCGCCACGCTGCAGCTCACTCAAATCTGAATTGCAGGTGCCTTTGGATGATCCGGAACACCCGCCAGTCCACTGCACTGAAGAAATGATGCTGTCCGCAGAGATCCCTCTGGGTATAGTTGTCCAGCTCCCCGCTGTGTAGGCTAAGGTGACCAGGGTAGGAGACGCTCTGACGCGTAGCGTTGCAGTCCACGAGGAAGGGTGATCGTACAAGCTGGCCGGCTCAGCTTTTTAACGTTTGACTTTTTGTAAGTGTAATTTTTTATTTATTAAACCTAACTTCCTTTACGGTACATCACTATTGTTGGGTTCATTTTATTTTTTCGGTGGTTAACTGTTGCCGTGGAAACTGGGGGAGCCTTGAACCTTTTAGGTAGAGATAGTTCCGTTAAAGGCCCTGGCTGGGGTTCAGCCGCAAGCCAGTTAAACTTATCTGTCTGGTAAGCGCCAAATTTTTACGGTGTTCCCTATCGGTGGTGGTTCTCTCCTTCCAGTGTGCTATCATATGGTTAACTCTCAGTCCAATTCGGTACATCACTATGTGAGTTTTCTTTTCCCTTGGGATTTCTATACCACTTCGTCAATTGGGAGGATTCTCACCCCTGATGTTGACAGCAGTTCCATGTTAAAGGCCCTGGCTGGGGTTCAGCCGCAAGCTCTTATTGCTTGCCTTGCCTTCCTAATTAATTTTATCGGTGGTGGTTACGCCTAGCTTCACTGCATTGTTTATTTATTTTTTCACAATATATATTCCATGCAATTTTGAGGACTTTCTATGGACTTTTACTGTTTGGTCTTGTCATTTTTCAATTCTCACTACATCAGCGCAACTTATCCCCTTCTTCTTCTACATTAGTGTAGCCATTTTTTAGGAAGGTAACTCCATTACTGCATGACTTATATACAGTGTTTCCCCAAAAATAAGACCAGGTCTTATATTAATTTTGGCAAAAAAAACACGCTAGGGCTTACTGTCAGGGGATGTCTTAATTATTTACAGTATGTACAATAATCTACAGTTATTCAAAAACAGTCATCTTCTTCTGGAATCAAAAATAATATCCTGATCATTTAAAGCAGTGCTTGTGCTGTGTCATTTAACCATCGCTATGTTCCAAAAAATCCTGGAATAAAACAATAAAATATTTTTAAAAGTTTGTCCCATCTTCTCTCCCCCCTCCTCCTATCAGCTCAGGAGTCTTTCTTTAAATCATACTTACCTAGGGGACATGGTCTGGAGCTGCATGGAGTAGGACAGTGTGAGAGCTCCGCTCGAGACTTATCCTTCACACCGATCCTGGGGGCTATATTTCCCGCTATCACACGGCAGAAAGCTCCAGGCACCCTGCTCGACCCCTTGCTGCTATGTCTCCTCCTAAAAGATCCAGCGCCATCGCCAAACTGGCCCAATACCGATACGACGAGCAAGACCCAGGAGGGGAAGGTGGCGCCGTCGCGGCTACCGCAGATGGGGAGCAGACTTTCGGGGATACCTATCACGGGTAGACTAGTACTTACTGAGGCTGAGATGCCGAGAGCGGTTCACCCTTGCGATTAAGCGCACTTCGACCCCTGGAGGTGAGACAGGGGAGGAATGGCACCAAGAGGCACAGGCTACCCAGCAGGTGCAAGTAGACTTGAAGCAGTTGAGCAGCTGAGTCAAATTGGCAGGTGTGTGGTTTGCTGGAAGATCTTGGTCAGAGAGTCCAGAACCAGGCCGGGGGTCAAGCACAGGCAGACAAGGATGTTTAAACACAACGGAGGTACTGTGTTCGGAACACACAAGGCAAGTCCAGGTCACAGGCAAAAGGTCAATGCAAGGAGACAAGAGGCAAAGTCCGGGTCCCAGGCTAAGGGTCAAACACAGGAGACAAGCGGAGTTTGTAGTACAAGCCAAAGGTCAGGTCCAGAAGAAGATCAGCAGAGTCAGAGGCAATCCAGGTCACAGCAGGTAATCAAACACAGGAACAAGTCACATGTAAACAGGAAGCTGAAGACGAACCAGTAATTCCTTTGAGCACTTGCTCAGCTTTTATAGGCAGCCAGGAAGTCATGTGGTGCGTGCACTATGCAGCTGGGTGTTTCTCTGAAAGCTTCTCAATGTTAGCTTTGCTGCCATCTAGTGTTCAAATAGATGTATAACATGTTTCTTTATAATATGTTTCTCTGACAATACCACCAGAGTACTGGAGGCAATTGCCCTTTGCAAGACTACCCTAACCACCAAAATTGGGGAGGTCGACATCTCCCTATTCCGGCAGGACATCCACAAGCTTCGCGAGAGGGTGTCTGACACTGAGCGACAAGTTGGCCACGTGAAGGAAGGCCTGCATCCTCTTCAAGTCACTACCGAGCAACTGCAGTATCAACTGAACGCAGTCCTCTCCAAGCAGGATGATATGGAGAACCGTCTCAGGAGATGCAACTTGCGCTTTGTAGGACTCCCTGAAAAATCTGAGGGTATGGATCCCCCCATACCATAAAATTTGGGACAGATGGTTGAGGGATGCCACCACATGTGATGTGGGGGGCTAGACATGTTCCGCTTTTCGGTCCTGTATTGTTCTTGCTATCCCACAGTTTTTCATTATGCACATATCCTCTCTCCTGCTTTATGTCATGTTTCTATGTATGTCAACTGGATTGATTCCTATGTATAGTGCCTGTTGCACTTTTCACCCGTATGTTCATGTACTTTTCTTTTTCATGCTCAATAAACGTTGTTCTTGATAAAAAAAAAAAAAAAAAAATCATACTTACCTACGTGGATGCAGCATCAATGCCATGCTGCATCTGTCACCCTGCATCTGTCACCCACTGTCTCTAAGGATGAGAACTGAGCGATCAAACACAGGAAAGAGGGGGGGGCCTTGGTATGGCCTTGGTGTCGCCGAGCTGGGGCTTGACTCAGGTGCCCCACATAGCAAGCTGCTGGCTGTGGGGGCACTCAAAAGGAGGGAGGGGCCAAGTGCTCCAGCCATGGACCCAAGAAGAGGTGGATCCAGGCTGCCCTGTTCAAAACCACTGCACAGAGCAGGTAAGTATGACATGTTTGTTATTTTAATAGGTAAAAAACAAGACTTTACAATCACTTTAAGTGGTTACTATATTATTGAGGTTGCACTTGTCTTTTCCCTTTTGATTTCACAAAACCTGACAAGTGAACAGGGTGAAAATGATAGATTAGATTACATTTAGGTACCCGGTAAAGTACCTAAACGATTGCTTAAATGAACAAGAAAAAAGGTAAATAGTTAACAAATCTACTGAAGTTAGCATACCTTTTCACCTGTTTAAACATATCTCAGAAAAATATAAGCATTTTTAATTTGATATCAGCTTAAAGTGTAATAAGTGAAAGCAGTGGCATACCTAGCATATCCAGTGCCCAGGGGCCTATCATTTTTTAACACCCCCCCCCCCCCCCCCCCCTCAATTTTTTTTGACGGAATGAAGTGACGCATGCAGCATGCCATGCCAAATTGTGCTGCTGATAGTGGGACTGGCTTTACGGACCATGGTTAAAATAACAACGCCTACTCACACAGTACACAGCACACATATGAAAGTCTAACATACACATATAAACCTCAACACATTGATTTAAAAACATTTTTTATCTCTTCCTTTGTGTTTGCTTTTGTACACACAGGGCCAGAGTCTCAGAAGAGTTATGACGGTGTATCTCATGAAACACCATCGTATCTCTGTTTCTGAGCCTGGGTATCTATGCGAGTGATTCCTAGAATCATTTTCTCATAGATACGGCCAAGATCCGACAGGTGTAAGTCACTTACACCGTCGGATCTTAGATGTAATGCGACGCCGACCGCTAGGTGGCGTTTACGTTCAGTTCTCATTTGTTTATACAAATGAGCCTGATACGCCGATTCCCGAACGAATTTGCGTCGCGTAGTCATCGCGTACGTCGTTTCCGTAAGCGTAAGGTTACCCCTGCTATATGAGGGGTAACCTTACGCCAGTCCGCCATATGCCATGTTAAATATGGCGTCGGGTCCGTATCGGCTTTTTCCGTTGGTTACGTCGTTTTCCTAAGTCGTCCGCGAATACGACTTTACGTCAATGACGCTCACGTCGGCGTCATTGACGTTTTCCGTCGAGAACTGGAGCATGCACACTGGGCTATTTTAAGCCCTGCGCATGCGCAGTTCGATCGGCACGGGGGCGCGCTTAATTTATATACAAGCCGCCCCCTTTGAATTACGCGGGGATACGCCGGGCCATTTACACCACGCCGCCGCAAATTACGGAGCAAGTGCTTTGCGAATACGGCACTTGCTCCAGTAAGTTGCGGTGGCGTAGTGTAAATGACTTACGAGAATCTGGCCCACAGTCTACCCTAAAGAAAAACTTCAGGGGCCAGATTCACGTAGGAAGACGCATCTTTGTGCGGGCGTAGCGTATCCTATTTACGCTATGCCGCCGTAACTTAGACAGGCAAGTGCAGTATTCACAAAGAACTTGCGCCCTAAGTTACGGCGGCGTAGCGTAAATAGGCCGGCGTAAGCCCACCTAATTCAAAGTAGGCTGATAGGGGGCGTGTTGTATGGTAATGATTCGTGACCCCATGTAAATGACGCGCCTTACGAACGGCGCATGCGTGTGCATGCTCAGTATCACGTCAAATTTTCTCCCTAAATTACGTCGGCTCAATGCTAAGTCGGCGTGAACGTAACCTACGCCCATCCATATTCACGTACGACTTACGCAAACGACGTAAAATACGACGCTGTTCCGACGTTTCCGACGTCCATACCTTAACATGACTTACCCCAGCCCTAAATCTTGCCTCTTTGCAAACCCCCTTAGCACAAACCCCCCACCCCCTCCCAGCCTGGCCCCCTCAGTACAGACACACCCCCTCCCAGCTTGACTCCCTCAGTACAGACACACCCCCTCCCAACCTGACCCCCTCAGTACAGACACACCCCCTCCCAGCTTGACCCCCTCGGTACAGACAAAACCCCACCCAGCTTGACCCCCTCAGTACAGACACACACCCTCCCAACCTGACCCCCTGAGTACAGACACACCCCTTCCCAACCTGATCCCCTCAGTACAGACACACTCCCCTCCCAACCTGACCCCCACAGATCAAGGTATACAGCTCAGGGTATACAGCACAGCATTACAGATCAGGGTGTACAGATCAGCATCACACATCAGGGTATACAGATCAGCATCACACATCAGGGTATACAGATCAGCATCACACATCAGGGTATACAGCTCAGCATCACAGATCAGGGTATACAGCTCAGCATCACAGATCAGGGTATATAGCTCAGGGTATACAGCTCAGCATCACAGCTCAGAGTATACAGCTCAGCATCACAGATCAGGGTATACAGCTTAGCCTCACAGATACGGGTATACAGATAAGCCTCGCAGATCAGGGTATACAGCTCAGCATCACAGCTCAGGGTATACAGCTCAGGATATTCAGCTCAGCATCACAGATCAGGGTATACAGCTCAGCCTCACAGATACGGGTATACAGCTCAGCATCACAGATTAGGGTATACAGATCAGGGTATACTGCTCAGGGTATACAGCTCAGCATCACAGATTAGGGTATACAGCTATGGGTATACAGATCAGGGTATACTGCTAAGGGTATACAGATCAGGGTATACTGTTAACAGTATACAGATCAGGGTATACTGCTAAGGATATACAGCTCAGCCTCATCGCAGAACAAGGCATACCACTCCAGGTATACAGATCAGGGTATACAGCTCAGCACCCCCCTCTAACAGCACCCCCCAGCACCTCAGTCCTGACAGCAGCCACCCCCCCAGGCTCGTAAGCCGGGCGGCTTTGACGTCATCCCCCTGATCTTGCGGCTGTGACGGCACCCCCCCCCCCCTAGGATGAATCCCACTATCAGCTGACATTACAGAGCCTGTCCAGGCTGGGTAAAGATCGCGACCATATGGTCGATTCAGTCAGCAGCCTCTCCTGGCACCTGGCTCAGCCTCTCAGTGAGCCGCTGGCAGCCTGAGACAGCCACTTCCACCCCCACTACAGGCCAGTCTTCCAGTGAGCATGGGGGAAGGGGGGCAGAGCATACAGCGGTGACTGACAGTTATCAGCTCTCTGCTCAAGAAGCGTTGAGAACTCAGAGATCAGCAGTGGACAGATGCAGCATCCACCTAGGCAGGGGAGGGCTGGCAGGGGGGGGGGGCAGGGTGGAAATCTCCCCCAGGGCTGGTGACATTATGCACAGCCACCGGCCGCCACTACCAAATGCTGTTTTTGCAGAGCAGGAATATGCCTGCTGGAGCTCTGTTAACACAGGTCACGGCCGCTGCTCACCTTCCACTGCGCAGCCGTGCCTGTGTTGGCTCAGAGGTAGATGGCTGCAGAGCTGAGCTATGTCTCGTTTCACACATAGCTCAGCCTCAGCACATACCAGCGCTGACATCCCCTTCTCTCTCTGCACAGACACGAGGAGAGATAGAGCTCATCTGCTCCTCCTCCTTCTGAGTCTGCCCTGCCCACACTCCCCGGGCATGTGTGGGCACTGGACAGGAAGTTTGAACCCAAAAAAGCATCAGACAGCCTGCCTCCCCCTCATCCTCCATCCTGGTAAGCTCACCCTCTCTAGTCTCTCCTGCCTCCCAGTGTATAAAAAGGGGTGCTCTGTGGACTTTGTTAAAGGGGAGGGAAGGCAGGCTTTGGTGAGCAGAGACCCTTTTTACACAATAGTCCAAAGCATGCACCCTTAAATCAAGTTTCCCAGAACACCCCTTACATGAGATCTGATGCATATGGGGTCTGTGCGGACTCTGATGTAAGGGGAGGCTCTGTGCGGACTCTGATGTAAGGGGAGGCTCTATGCGGACTCTGATGTAAGGGGAGGCTCTGTGAGGACTCTGATGTAAGGGGGGCCTCTGTGCGGACTCTGATGTAAGGGGGGCCTCTGTGCGGACTCTGATGTAAGGGGGCCTCTGTGCGGACTCTGATGTAAGGGGAGGCTCTGTGAGGACTCTGATGTAAGGGGGGCCTCTGTGCGGACTCTGATGTAAGGGGGGCCTCTGTGCGGACTCTGATGTAAGGGGAGGCTCTGTGCAGACTCTTGTGATCATGAAAAATCTTAGACTTTTTTCCTCGATCCATCACTTTTCCACGCTCTATGGGCCACTTGACTGGACTTGCCCCCCAGGCCAAGGCTGCCAGCCCTCCCCTGCACCTAGGTAAGTATGATTCCAAAAGAAAACGCTAACTTCTCTTTTAAGTTAAGTTGTAGATAAACATCATTCAGATGTTGTTTTATTATTTAAAAGCGTTTATACAGGGTAGTAGGCCCATGCAGCCACAAAACATTTAACCGGACTAAATGGCTTTCACACAGAATTTTTTTTTTTTTTTAATTTAAAAGTAATTATATTAGATTCTGACAGAAATTATCAAAAATTACAGATTATTAAATGTAAAAAATACCCTTCACTACAGCCATTAAAAAATAAGGCAACGTTGTCTTAAACTACATTAGCCGGCAAGCCTGCATGCAGCCCCATGGAACTTCTGCTGCAAAATGTCCACTGTATCTGATTCCTGCATAACCAGTCACATTCTACATTCCAAAGCAAGTTGGAAATTGATTGGTATTTGGGAGAAGCTTCTTATTATTGGCATTTTTACTGTATGTTAAAAGTAGCAAGGGATTTGTAGATGTGAAATCTAATCTAGCACAAGTAAGTTCCAAGTTTATCAATTACTAACAAAAAAAAAGTTGAGTGAGCTGGGGCACTACAGCAATGGTGGGATGAAAAACTGGGATGGCAGGATTATTCTCTCTATATACATCAAGATTTACAGTTGTAGCGTTACCCCCTCAGGAGCCGCTGGTTGAATTGGGATCGGCGTGTTAAGTTACCTCTATATGTTGTCTAGGGGTGAAGGTAGTGAGTAGAGCAATAAGCGAATGTCCAATTTGTAGATAGGGGGATAGATTCACGTAGCTGCGCTTTGGTTTACGTATCGTATTTTCGCTACGCCGCCGCATCTTACAGGAGCAAGGGCAGTATTCACAAAGCACTTGCTCCATAAGTCGCGGCGGCGTAGCGTAAATGGGGCCGGCGTGCGGCGGCTGTTATCCTGCAGGACGTCATAGGACGTCCAGTCAGGATAACGCAACCACCGCCCGGCCGTCATTTTGCTATAGGCCGGGCGGTAAGTGGTTAAGTTGCTGCGACTTGAGTGGCAATGATTTGAACAGTTCCATTGCCAACAATAGGGTGTGACTTGAACTGTCAAATCGCATGACAAATTGCATTGGTGTGACTGTTAACATATTAGTGAATGTTCCTTATATGTCTGTTGAGCCTCTAGGAGAGTTAAATTTTGCTTCGGGGCTCTGAAGATAAGTTAAACATCTGTGTAAAAAGACACGACTCCTTAGCTTAGGTATTTATATATATATATATATTTTTTTTTTTACATCTATACACAAATCTTTTGCCTTTCATTTCTATTTACAACTGAATGGGTTGTTTTACAAGGTGATTATTGAATCACTTTAACTCCTTGGAAGCACTGTGGGCACAGTGGCGGCATTTGAGGGGGAACAATGGCGGCATTTGATGGGCACAGTAGCCACATTTCATGGCACACTGGCTGCAATTGATGGGCACAGTGGCTGCATTTGATGGCACAGTGGCTGCAATTGATGGGCACAGTGGCTGCATTTGATGGCACAGTGGCTGCAATTGATAGGCACAGTAGCTGCAATTGATGGGCACAGTGGCGGCATTTGAGGGGGAACAATGGCGGCATTTGAGGGGGAACAATGGCGGCATTTGATGGGCACAGTAGCCACATTTCATGGCACACTGGCTGCAATTGATGGGCACAGTGGCTGCATTTGATGGCACAGTGGCTGCAATTGATGGGCACAGTGGCTGCATTTGATGGCACAGTGGCTGCAATTGATGGGCACAGTAGCTGCAATTGATGGGCACAGTGGCTGCATTTGATGGGCACAGTGGTGCCATTTGATGGCCACAGTGGCTGCATTTAATGGGCACAGTGGCTGCATTTGATGGCACAGTGGCTATAATTGATGGGCACAGTAGCTGCATTTGATGGCACAGTGGCTGCATTTGATGGACACAGTGAGACTTCAATTTGTCAGCTTGTTTGCGCCCCTCAAAAATGTTGAACACCAGACGCCACTGATGTGAGTTGCAGTCAGTTCAGCGGGAGTGCGGCTGACGTTCAATGCGTGTTTCAGCACACCACACTTTTTACTTGTTTTTAAACTTTATTTGAAGTGTCAAAAAGTGTGCTAGGGTACTGTGCAGTGAGGTCCAGTAATATGCTACATGTCTGCATTTTATGGCAGTTTATCTCACCACACCTCCTGGCTGCGTGCAGTGTGAACAGGGCAAAGGAAAAACAATTGTTTTCTATGTTCCCTAGCAGTGATCTTCATTGATCCAGGGCCTCTATTGGAGTTTCTTTTTTTTATGTATCTCCAATTAGTTGGCCCAATTTTTTTGTTTCATTTTTCCATGTGTGCAAATATCGTGAAATATAATTATTATGAGAGCATTTTAAAGTAGATAAATTAAACCACTGTAAATGTCTGAAAACGCATCAGAATGTATTTTCAGTGAATGAAGTACCAAGGGCGTGTCTAGTGTTATTCTGGTTGGGTTCCAATTGTAGTTCAAACAATCTTGTTTTAGGGTGGAGCACTGGAAGAAGTAGTGTAAACTGTAACCAGCCACAGTCACACCTTTTGAGCATTCACAGATTATATATATATATATATATATATATATATATAGTGAGTACACCCCTCACATTTTTGTAAATATTTCCTTATATCTTTTCATGTGACAACACTGAAGAAATGACACTTTGCTACAATGTAAAGTAGTGAGTGTACAGCTTGTATAACAGTGTACATTTTCTGTCCAATCAAAATAACTCAACACACAGCCATTAATGTCTAAACCGCTGGCAACAAAAGAGAGTACACCCCTAAGTGAAAATGTCCAAATTGGGCCCAAAGTGTCAATATTTTGTGTGGCCACCATTATTTTCCAGCACTGCCTTAACCCTCTTGGGCATGGAGCTCCCCAGGTTGTCACTGGAGTCCTCTTCCACTCCTCCATGATGACATCGCGGAGCTGGAGGATGTTAGAGACCTTGTGCTTCTCCACCTTCCATTTGAGGATGCCCCACAGATGCTTAAAAGGGTTTAGGTCTGGAGACATGCTTGGCCAGTCCATCACCTTTAACCTCAGCTTCTTTTAGCAAGGCAGTGGTCATCTTGGAGGTGTGTTTGAGGTCCTTATCATGTTGGAATACCCATGCCCTGCGGCCCAGTCTCCAAAGGGAGGAGATCATGCTCTGCTTCAGTATGTCACTGTACATGTTGGCATTCATGGTTCACTCAATGACCTGTAGCTCCCCAGTGCAGGCAGCAATCATGCAGCCCCAAACCATGACACTTCCACAGCCATGCTTGACTGAAGGCAAGACACACTTGTTTTTGTACTCTTTACCTGGTTGCTGCCACACACACACTTGATACCATCTGAACCAAATAGGTTTATCTTGGTCTCATCAGACCACAGGACATGGTTCCAGTAATCCACTCAACTTCTTTGGTCGACCATGGCGAAGCCTGTTCTGAGTGGAACCTGTCCTGTTAAACTGTTGCATTGTCTTGGCCACCGTGCTGCAGCTCAGTTTTAGGGTCTTGGCAATCTTTTTATAGCCTAGACCATCTTTATGTAGAGCAACAATTCTTTTTTTCAGATTCTCAGAGAGTTCTTTGCCATGAGGTGCCATGTTGGACTTCCAGTGACTAGTATGAGAGAGTGAGAGCGATAACACCAAATTTAACACACCTGCTCCCCATTCACACCTGAGACCTTGTAACACTAATGAGTCACATGACACCAGGGAGGGAAAAAGGCTAATAGGGCCAAATTTGGACATTTTCACTTAGGGGTGTACTCACTTTTGTTGCCAGCAGTTTAGACATTAAAGTGGAGTTCCGCCTGCAAAAAAAAAAAAATTAAAAGTCAGCAGCTACAAATACTGTAGCTGCTTACTTTTAAAATAAGGACACTTGCCTGTCCAGGGTGCCCACGGTGTCCTCACCCGAAGCCGACCCATCCCTCGGCTCTGGGTGGAGGCACCGGCATCTTAAGTAAGGGAATCAGGAAGTGAAGCCTTGCGGCTTCACAGCCTGTTTCCCTACTGCGCATGCGCGAGTCACGCTATGCATTCTGACTGGTCCCTGCTGTCTTCTGGGACCTGTGTGTCTCCCAGAAGACAGCGGGGGGAATGGAGGAGGGGGTGGGCATGGCGTAGATCGCCACATACAATGCAGTGATCTTTCGCAGGAAGTGGAAGCAAATACCTGCATTACACAGGTATCTGCCCCCCCCCTCCCCCTTGAAAGGTGCCAAATGTGACACCGAAGGGGAGGAGAACTTACGGATCAGCGGAAGTTCTATTTCTGGGTGGAACTCTGCTTTAATGGCTGTGTGTTGAAGTATTTTGAGGGGACAGCACATTTACACTGTTATACAAGCTGTACACTCACTATTTTACATTGTAGCAAAGTGTAATTTCTTCAGTGTTGTCACACGAAAAGATATAATAAAATATTTACAAAAATGTGAGGGGTGTACTCAATTTTGTGAGATACTGTAAGTATTAATTGAAAAAAATACAAGGCATTCTCTGAATGGAGGAAGTGCCACACAAGCAACTCCCTGTGTTCAGTGTGCGGAGGGGAATTGCGGCTATCACTGTAGCACTACAATGATTTACAGCTTCTCCAGCAGCCTTCCATTATCAGATATGAATGCCTGCACTGAGCCAAGTTGCACCAATGTAAGTTTGCAAAATAATACAAAATTCCCCTAGATTTCTGCCTTAGACTGCCATCTAAACACACCCAATGGGTGTCTCCCTTCTCTATTTTCATCTGAAAATAACATTGTGACAACAGATGAAAGTACTGAATATGATCTCTTTTTTTTTTCTATTGGGTTAATGACACTTTAAAGTGGAACTAAACTCTCCCAAACTACATTACAGTAGAACTATAGACAAAACTTTTATTTATTTTTTTCATTTTGGATAGAGTATAGTCCCTGTCAATTTTTTTTTTCACTATTTGTGTCCCATTGCGGAGATTTACCTTCACTTCCTGTCCCATAGCCAAACAGGAATTGTTCGGCATATTCATTACTATGTGGGTTATATGGAGTACCTTCAGGTGATGGACACTGGCAATCTCAAACAGGAAGTCCCCTCCCTATATAACCCCCTCCCATAGGAGGAGTCCCTCGGTTTTGTAGCAAGCAGTATGCCTCCCAAAATTTCCTCATAAGAGGGGTGGGAGCTCTGTGTCCCGTGATGTACTCCAAGAAATGGATTTTACAGGTAAACTGTATTAAAAATCCCTTTTTCTTTCTCGTACATCACGGGACACAGAGCGGCATATTCATTACTATGTGGGATGTCCCAAAGCAATGCTTCCAATGAGGGGAGGGAGACATCTCAACCAGGAGATTTAATTCAGAAAGTATCCTTTAAATCATAATAAATCCAAATTAAATCCAACAAAAAATAATTAATCTGATTAATTTAATTAATTCATTAATTAATCCCGGGTGCCCCGGATCCCGAGGATCTCAAATCGCAGCCTGCAGCACTGCCTGTCCAAAGGCTGCATCAGCCCTTCTTCTCACGTCCAATTGGTAAAATTTTGTGAACGTGTGGACCGATGACCAGGTTGCCACCTTGCAAACCTGAGCCATAGAGATCTGGTGGTGTGCTGCCCAGGAGGCGCTCATGGCCCTAGTAGAATGGACTTTAACTGATAAAGGAGGGGACAACCCCTTCAAGCCGTAGGCCTGACTGATTAACTGCTTAATCCATCGAGCGATGGTAGCTTTAGCTGCCGCCTGACCTCTCTTGGGTCCTTACGGCAGGATGAACAATGTATTCGTCTTTCGAATCTTTTCTTCTGTTTCAGGTAGGCCTTCATGGCCCTAACAACATCCAAGGTGTGCAGCAAGCCTTCCTTTCTCGAAGTGGGCTTTGGAAAAATAGATGGTAGGATCAAATCCTGGTTCAAGTGAAAACTGGACACCACCTTAGGCAGAAAAGACGGATGTGGACGGAGAACCACTCTGTCGTTATGCTCAATGAGGAATGGTTCTTTACAAGACAAGGCTGCCAGCTCTGATACTCTTCTAGCGGAAGCCATAGCCACCAAAAATACCAACTTCCTAGTTAGTAATACCAACAGTACCTCTGCCAGATGTTCAAAGGGCTGTTTCTGTAGAGCTGACACAAGATTCAAATCCCACGGACAAACCGGAGATTTGATAGGGGGTTAATACGTAAGACCCCCTGCAAAAAAGTCTTAACCAGAGAGTGAGTGGCCAAAGGCCTCTGAAACCACACTGACAAGGCAGAAATCTGTCCCTTGATAGTGCTTAAGGCCAAGTTTTTGTCCACTCCTAGTTGGAGAAAACGTAACACTCTGTCAATGGTGTACTTGCGAGGGAGCCACCTTTGGGACTCGCACCAGACCACGTAGGCCCTCCAAACTCTGTAATAAATTACTCTGGAAACTGGCTTTCTTGCCTTAATCAGAGTTGAAATCACCTGGCTGGATAGACCTCTACCCCTGAGAATCAGGGATTCAGCCGCCAGGCCGTCAAATTTAGATGCCGTAAGGCAGGATGGAGGATCGGGCCTTGTGAGACTAGGTCTGGACGAAGTGGAAGGGTCCAGGGCTCCCCTACTGACATTCTCACGATTAGTGAGAACCACGACCTCCGGGGCCATGCCGGGGCTATCAGAATGACCGGTTTGTTCTCTCCCCTGATCCTGCGCAGCAGGCGGGGCAACATCTGCAACGGGGGGAAGGCATACAGTAGATTGTACTGATGCCAAGGGCAAACCAACGCATCGGTTCCACAGGCCAGAGGATCCCTTGTCCGGGACATGAACTTGTTCAGTTTCTTGTTGTACCTCGATGCCATGATGTCTACGTCCGGCAATCCCCATTTCTGGCAGATCTCCTGAAAGACCTGGGGATGGAGCGACCATTCCCCTGGAACCAGCTGCTGGCGACTTAAGAAGTCCGCCTGCAAAATGTGCCTCTGCCCACAGAAAAATTTAATTCACCTCCCTCTGGGCGGCTCGACTCCTCGTGCCCCCTTGGTGATTTATATATGCCACAGCCGTGGCATTGTCGGACTGCACTCTCACTGGAGACCCCTGTAGCTCGGATGTCCATGCTTTTAAGGCTAACCGTGCCGCTCTGATTTCCAGAACGTTGATGGGCAGAAGTCTCTCTGCCTCTGCCCACGTCCCCTGCTGAGTCTGCCCGTCCCAAACTGCTCCCCAGCCCCGTAGGCTGGCATCTGTGGTCTCTATCCTCCAGATAATTGGACTGAAAGATTTTCCCTTCTTTAGATTCTGAGGGTTTAACCACCAGCAGAGACTTTGAGGGACCTTTGACGAGAGGGTCAAGGGAAGATCCAGGGCCGCTGGATCTTTGTTCCAAGCTGATAGAATGGCCGCCTGTAGGACTCGAGTGTGAGCCTGAGCATAAGGTACCGCCTCGAAGGTGGCCCTAGTTTGGCCAGTAATCGCATACATAAGCGAATTGTTGGTTCTCTTTTGCTCTGAACCAACCGGATTAACTCTCTGACACCTTCGGCCTTTGCCAAAGGTAGGAACACCTTTTGTTGTTCCGTGTCTAGCAGCATGCCGAGGTATTCCAACCGCTTTGTGGGTTGCAAGGCTGATTTCTCTCGGTTTAAAACCCAGCCGAATACCTCGAGAAATTGGACCGTAAGGGCTACTGCTCGATTTAGGCTGGAAGCAGAGTGGTCTATGATAAGGAGGTCGTCCAGGTAGGCTAGGATCGAGACTCCCTGGGTCCTTAGGTTGGCTAAGATGGGAGCCAGGACCATTGTGAATACCCGGGGGGCTGTAGCTAGCCCGAAGGGGAGAGCCACAAATTGGAAGTGGCGTTCTGCGACTGCAAAGCGCAGGAACCTCTGATGCCCCTGAAAGATTGGTACATGTAGGTATGCATCCTTTATATCTATTGAGGCTAAATAATCGTTTTGCTGCAAGGCAGCTGCCGCCGACCGTACGGATTCCATCCGAAAGGTGCGCACCCTTAGGTAAGAGTTCAGACCCTTCAGATCCAGGATTGGTCTGATGTCGCCGTTGGGCTTTGGAATGATAAATAGGTTGGAGTAAAAGCCTAGCCCCCGTTCCTGGGCTGGCACCTCTATGATTACCCCCTGGAATAGTAGACGATCCAAAGCTGCCAGCAGACACGCTTTCTTTACTGGATCTTTTGGAATCCTTGATTCCTGAAAATGAAGAGGAGGCAACTCCAGAAACTCTATCTTGTACCCTGCGGTGACCAAGGAAAGAACCCACTTGTCGGGGATATTGGCTTCCCAAACTTCTGCAAAGAACCGAAGCCTTCCCCCCACCCGATAGAGCGGGGGCGTCCCATCATTGGGCTGACTTGGGGGCTGGTTTTGCTGGCTTACGAGCCCATGGTCTCTTGCCACCTGAGGCCTGTCCCTGCGACTTATTATTATTACTGGGAAAAGACAGCCATTCTCTTTTTCTTTTTGACTGTTCCCAAGTTTGTGTGCTTGCCAGCTGCTGCAAGGGTCTAGGCTTTACAGAGAAATCAGTCCTTGGGGAGAAAACTCCGGACTTGCAATACCCTTTTCATGCCACTAGGTGTCAGGCTCATCACCCTAGGAGCTCCATCGCTCTGCGTCCGTCTTGCAGCACTTCAGCTCACTCACTGAGCTGAAGATAACAGAGAGGAGGGGACGCCCCCTTCCTCCTGACAATCGGCGCCTCCCCTCTACACATGCACACAGCGGTGCGCGCCAAGGGGACACAGAACGACACGTTCCCCGCCGCCCTGTATTAATGCACCGTCTCGCGCGCACACCCGCGCCATACGCGTGCGCCACCCGGAAGGAGGACGCCAAGCTGGAGCCATGTGCACCTTCCCATGGAGCGCTGGAAAACAACCCTGGAGGTAAGACAATTTTGGTCCTAGACCTGATGTCATAGCAGCCAGAGAATAGCAGCAGAAAAAATAAGCATACAAACCAAAACAAGGGGGGCTAGGTACTGGGGTGACATTAGACCATCCTGTAATTTAGACTGACATAGTGGACCTCTTAGCCCATGCAGAGCATACCCAGGCTGAACCACCAGACTCTCCCCGGGGGGCCTGCCGACGGACCAAGTCCCGCAAACCCCCCCTTACCTGTTCCAGGCTGCAGGACAGTCTGCATAGCAAGTGGTCCAATCTTCTCCCTTCTCCGTGGGTAGCGTACTAGACCTTCAGGTACTGGGGTCCCAAGGAACACCTCTGCCCTGGACCTATACAGCACCCTGGCAACAGGAACTTTTGATCTTGAAAAGCCAAAGTCCTGGGCCCAGGGTCCAGCCCTCCTAGGAGAAGCATTATAGGCAACACCCCACGACTTGGGGCCCGGGTACTGTCCACCTTAGCACTGAGGCCCTTTGGACAGATCCGTTTAGCCTGCCCTGGTCCCAAGGACGTGGGGCCAAGCTAATTCGTGACCAACACCTAAGACACTGGCGAAAAAACTGAGGGACTTCTCCTATGGGAGGGGGTTATATAGGGAGGGGACTTCCTGTTTGAGATTGCCAGTGTCCATCACCTGAAGGTACTCCATATAACCCACATAGTAATGAATATGCCGCTCTGTGTCCCGTGATGTACGAGAAAGAAAAACATTTTCCTTTACAACTCCTTTAAGGTTTTTCACCTTAAGGGCCCTTTCACACGGGGCTGTCTGTGTGCGGGCTCCGCTTTGTTCAGCCGGGATCACTCCGTTGATCCCCACTAAGCAGGCAGATGACAGGTCTGTTTCTGCACACTATGCAGGGACCGACCTGTCAGAGTGCCTCTCTCCCCTACGGGGGATCGGATGATGACGGACCGTAGAGTCCGTTGTCATCCGATCCGCCAAAGGGATGGAAAAGTGGGGTTTTCCTCCGCCAAACTTTGGCAGATCGGAGCGGGTCAGATGTTAACAGGCATGTCACCATTGACATCCGTGGCTCCAAAGAGGTGCACGGAGCACCCGTTCAGGTCCGCCTAAAAAACTGACAGGCGGACCTGAACGGTCCGCCCGTGTGAAATGCATTAACTAGTTAAAGTGGTGTTCCGGTGTTCTGCCAAATAAGTTCCGCCTGGCGGATTAGGACCCCCCTGTACTGTGCCTGCGCAGTACGAACCTCAAACGAGCCTCCGAAAATAGCCAAACATATGAGAGTCAGCTCTACACAGTGTATGCGCAATGACTATTACACGTGCCGCACGCTCCCGATGCTAGTGCTACTCTGCAAGGGGCGGGGATGATTTTAGCAATAAAGTACACATTATCTGAAAGAGGAATGTCTTGCATTGAAGAGAATACCGGGGTTATGGCAGCTATATGCTGTCATACCAGCGGTATTCCACTTCAAACAGCCGTTGTATAATGACAGCGGACGGTCCACAAGTGTTTAAAGGATATCTAAAGGTGTGTTTAAAAAAATAAAAAAACATGTGATGCCGTGTACACACGACCGTTTTTCATGACGTGAAAAATCACTTTTTTTTAAAAGTCATTAAAAACGATCGTGTGTAGGCTCCAGAGCATTTTTCATGACTTGAAAAATGGATATAAAAAAATTAGAACTTGCTCTATTCTTTCATGTCGTGTGTAGGCTTTAACGACGTGAAAATAACCGCGCATGCTCAGAAGCAAGTTATGAGACGAGGGCGCTCGTTCTGGTAAAACTAGCATTTGTAATGGAGATAGCACATTCGTCACGCTGTAACAGACTGAAAAGCACGAAGACTGAAAAGTGCGAATCGTCTCTCACCAAACTTTTACTTACACAAAATCAGCAAAAGCAGCCCCAAGGGCTGCGCCATCCGAATGGTACCTCCCCTTTATAGTGCTGTCGTACGTCACCGCGCTTTGCTAGAGCATTTTTTTTTCACAATCGTGTGTAGGCAAGGCAGGCTTGACAAGAATCGGGTAAAAAAAAAAACATTGTTTTTTCGAGACCATTAAAAATGGTCACGTGTACGCGGCATTATAGTTACCTCCTCTGTGCAGTTGGTTTTGCACAGAATGGCCCTGATCCTCCTCTTCTGGGGTCCCTCAGCAGTGCTCCTGGCTCCTCCTCTTCTTGAGTGTACCATTGGAGAGCCGCTCTCCCTTGGGGCACTCATGCGGGTGCGCTCCCGTGTCCTGCTGCTGCGTCCATTGACACAGACAACAGGACTTGGCCATTGGCTCCTGCTGCTATCAATCAAATTTAGTGACACAGGAGCCAGATGTCTGTCAAATCGCCCCCGAAGTCAGACAGCATTTCCGGGTTGAAATATGATTTCTAACCTGCAGCAATGTGAATCTAATTAGCCACTCAGATCACTTCTGCATGTTAGGGAATCGCTGTATTAAAACACACATACCAGAATGATCAGTAGCGGCCCGTCCATTTGGGGCACACGGGCACTGCCCCCCCATCCATGTGTTCGGCCCTGAACCCACATACAGGACGCCGCCCACAAATTCCAATAGGGGGGGCTATGAATCACGTGATTAGAGGCTCTAATAAGCTTCAAAAAGGGTGGGCTTGGGGCACAGAGCACTGTGCTCCGAGCCCACCCAGTTGTGTGACCATAGCGAATCAATATTCGCTATTGCCACACTGATCTTTCTCCCAGACAATCAGGAAGCGGGTCTTAAGACCCGTCACCCAATTGGCTGACAGGACAGGCGATCCTATTGGACACCTAGGTGGAGGAGGGAGGATTCGCGGAGGCCACCATGATGCAGCAGAGGAGAAGACACAGGAGCCACTGCCCGCAACCTAGATGGGGTAAGTGCCGGGCTGGATGACCTGCGACTGGGAACGAAGTCTGTAGGTGCATTCATCATACCGGTATAACCACGGAAACTGGAGGACGTCCTCCCGGCAGGAAGTGGTTAATGATTTATAATTTTTTTTTTTTTTTACAGTATTTACCTCAATATTTTAACAAATGTGTGGTATTTACTTCACAATCGATATTTTACTTTGATGAATTGGCTCTCATCTCATATGATAGTTCCAAAAACATGACCTTCATATCACATGCTAACCATGGTAACCTTTAGGCTGGGTGCACACTTGTGCGATGCGGAAACCAGTGCGATTTCTGTGCGGGTTCCGGCATGGCACCTGAAACGCCGGCAGTTCACATTGACATCTGTGAACCGCTGCAGGTGTCAATGTAAAGTTAATGATAGGTGTGTGCAGCCTATAGCATTAGGCCTCATTCACACTTGGCGGACTCCGTCGCTACAGAGTCCGCCTGCTCCCGTCGGCTCAGCGGGAGATCAGTCCGCAGATCTCCGCTGAGCCGACGATGACAAGCTCCTCTCTGCTCACTGAGCGGGGAGGGGCTTGTCGGGCATGGAGCGATCTGATGAAAACGGACAGCATGTCCGTTTTCATCAGATCTTACCTGATCCGTTCCGCATGGACGGATGGGGACGTGGCCCCCATACGTCTGTTTTTAGCGGGTCGGATGTCAGCGGACATGTCTCCGCTGACATCCGACGCTCCATAGCGATGCATGGAGCGGCCGTTCAGGTCCGCTGAGAGACGGACCCGAACGGCCAAGTGTGAATGAGGCCTTAGGGTGTGCAGCTCAAAGCTCAAACACATACTACCAAACACTCACGATGAAAGGAGAAGGGGCCGGTAAGTTACATATTTACCGACCCCTTCCCCCACCCATCCTAAAACATCCCTGCAGCAACAGCCAGAGGGAGAGTAGGGAAGCTGGCAGCGCTGCAAGGGGAAGGAGGGGGGGGGGGGACCTAGGCAGTAGGGGGAATCTGTGCTGCACAGGGTGATTAGGGTGTGCCTGGGCACACGCCTATGTGACACCCCCAGATCGGTTCGCAGTGCTAACTGTGAAATGGTGTAGGAATCGTGTGTGAACACCCATGCGATCCAATTCCAGTGTGGACCAAAAAAATGTTTCTGCACCATTTTGGTGCGAATGCGACAGTTTGTATGGCTGAATTTGCATTGCAGACATCCCATGTGATCTGCGCAGCAATACGGTGCGAATCACATGCGAAGTCTGTGGTCGCACAAGTGTGAACCCAACCTCAGTGAATTGACCCCTTTGTAAAAAAAATATATATATATCTGGGCCCGGATTCACATACATCGGCGCATATTTATGCGGGCGTCGCGTATCTAATATATGCTACGCCGACGTAGCGCACAGAGGCAAGCACTGGATTCACAAAGCACTCGCTCCCACTCACTCTTAGGCCCCATACACACGACCAAACATGTATGCTGAAACTGGTCCGCGGACCAGTTTCAGCATACATGTTTGGTCGTGTGTAGGCGCGAGCGGGCCGAATTCCAGCAAACATTTGCCCGCCGGGCCTTTTCCCAGCAGACAAATATTCCTGGACGTGTTTTAAAACCGTCCGCTGGAATGCTGCCCGCTCGGACATGTACGGTCGTCAGTACAGACCTACCGTACATGTCCGAGGGCCCGCCGTCCCTCGCATGCGTCGAATGACTTTGACGCATGCGTGGAAGCCTTTAAATGGCAGGCCCGCCCACGTCGCCGCGGCGACGACGCGGACACGTCCCGCGTATTGTTTACGCGCGGACTTCTGTACGATGGTTAGTACAGCCATCGTACAGAAGCCCTCTGGCAGACATGTACGGTGAAAACGGTCCGACGGACCGGTTTCATCGTACATGTTTGCTCGTTAGTACCCGGCCTTAAAGATACTCTGGGTTTCCTCGGTGTAAGCCAGCGTAGGTGGAAGTGGGCGTGAGCCATGCTAATGAGGCGTGACCCCATGCAAATGATGGGGCAAGCGCCATAGAAGTAATTAAAATGAACGGCGCATGCGCCGTCCTGTGGCCGCATCCCTGTGCGCATGCTCAGAATCACGTCGGAACTACTCCCTAAGATACGACGGATCACTGCCTACGACGTGAATGTAACCTACGCCCAGCCCTATTCACGTACTACGTAAACGACGTAAAATACGATGGCTTGTGTTCCCTGGTCCATACCTTTGCATGAGTTGCGCCTCCTATATGGGGAATAACTTTACGCCGGACGTACGACTTATATTATGCGCCGGGTGCAAGTATGTTCGTGAATCGGCGTATCTCCCTCATTTGCATATGTGCATAGAAAATCAATGGGAGCGGCAAATGCGCCCAGCGTAAATATGCGCCCACGATACGACGGCGTAGGCAAGTTACGTCGGTCGTAGGAAGCCTATTTTTAGGCGTATCTAGTTTTGTGGGCACGGCGCACAGATACGACGGCGCATATTTACACTTACGCGGCGTATCTCGAGATACGTCGGCGTAAGTGCTTTATGAATCCGGGCCATAGAGTTTACAATGAAATGTGTCCATTTTTGGGCAATGTTTTGGTCTCATTGGTAATATATGAGCATTTGCTTGTCTGCAGTCCAGACAATGGCAGTATATGTGGATGTATTCCCCCCTTGTCCTGTGTTCCTGGGGCCCCTGTCCTGTGTTCCCGGCTCCTAGGGCCCCCTGCTTGTCCGCCCTTTCCTCCCCAGTGAGGAGCCAGTAGCAGAGGAAACAAGGAGAGGGAAGTGAAAATGAAATTGCCTTGTGCAGAGAATGGCTGTGTCGGGGGGCGGGCTCACCAATGAGAAGGAGGCTCCTCCTCCTCCCTTCCCTGTCCTTGTGCTGAGCAAACACGAAACAAACAAATCCTGGGAGGGGGGATCTCTCTCTCCGGGCTCAGCTCTCTCTCTCTCTCACTTTCCTCTCCTTGTTTTGCTTTCGATCTGGAGCCGTCAGTTTTAGTTTTGATCCTGCGATCTGTTACTATTGGTAAGTAACTTCCTCCTGATCTCTGGGCACACACGCTGCACATTGGGACCGGGTCTGTGTGTTGTGTGGATGGCTCTCGGGTCTCAGCACACATTGCACACCATTCCAGGAAGCAGAGCCTGTTACGAAATAAATGTCAGAAGGGAGAAGAAGAAGAGGTGTGATTAGGAAGCCTGGATTGGGAGTTAAGATAAGGTGAAGTTTTAATTTCGGTTTTGGATTGAGATTGCTGATCATCATCGGTTGTCAGGATGAGGAGGCTGGTCGCTGTGCCAGGCTGGAGCAGTCAGCTGGAGGTAGGTAGGTGGGCACTGTGATGGGGGACCCTGGTTGGATGTGCCCTGTGCAGGGTGATGGTGGGTGCAGAGCTCCATCCTCAGAACATGGGCAGGAATGCTGGGCACATCACCCAGCTGACAGCTTGCTATTTCCAGTCCTTTACACAGCTCTGATTTCAGTGTGTGCAAGCAGGAGAAAACCTTTGCAGCACTGGCATCCCATAGTAACCCATGGATTTTGTGCAAGTCATTTCCCCCCAAGTCTGTCATATGGTGACCATACACGCTTCTCATCAATTTCTTCTCCGATCCAGCTCTCCCCATAGGATCTATACCGGAGAACCCATTGGATCGATATGCTACAAGCAGGGATTTCGATCGATAGTTAGAAGATATTGTCTTGCATCTCTATTTTCACCTTGCAGTCTCATAATCTGATCAATCTGAGTCCCATCAAAGCAACATATCATTTATCACCTGACAGTTTGATCAAATCAGGTCTAATGCGATTGGAAGGGAAGTTATGCCTTTTTGATTGATTGTCGTTCGTTTTGATTGGACCATATAGTAAAATTTGAAGCGAGTATGGCCACCATTCGGATGCTGAGCATAGATGGATCGAAATTCACCTGCTTCAGCAGACTGTTCAAATTTCGATCCATCTATGGCCGTTCCTATTTGTCACTCTAATTGACTCCTCTCGATCAGGACTGTTGGTATATTTTTGTTCGATCAGTGCTTGCAGCCTATTGGCCGTCAGCACTGATCAGTAGATTCTGACAGCAGAGGAGTTTCACTATCAGAATACAATAGAACAGCAGGGAGGATTCCTTCATAGACCTCAAATGTGTGGATGTGGGAATTCATTTGTTTTGATCAACCAGCTGGCTGATTAAAAAAAATCGATCTATTTATGGCCAGCTTAGACCATCAGACGTATTTATGTAGCTACAATGCTGTTACTGTAAATGCATTGTTTGTTAGATGTAGTAATAGTACTGTTCTTGTATAAGCTGCATAGTGACCACTGGGTGAACTGCATTCCATATGTTTGTATGTTGTAGAATACATTAGGGGCCCATTTAGATCTGTGTGTAGAGGTGCACTCTGTTTTGTAGCATTGGGTAGGTGTGTTGTCATGCCTCATTGTGTGTTTGCATTTTAATGTGCGACTTGTAATGCTGTTTTGAATTTAGAATATGGAATGGATAGGGTTAACAGCCATTGACCAAGGCTTTCTAAGCGGGCCTTCACCCTGTCCACCCAATTCCTGGCATTCCACTCTCACAGTTAGCTTTTGTTTCTTTTGGGGGGGGGGGCACCTCTTGACTCCTCATCCAGGTGAGAATGACGCACCTGCTGCCCAATGCCTTGTAGGATACTTGCATCATGCATCCCAGGATGCCACAGGGTACTACACAGTGCGTGCAGTGCATCATGGGGGGTGACGGCCTATTCCTGGTTTGATGCCATTGACTTTATGGGCCTTCCAACACTAAAACGCAGAGAAAAACAGAGATGGATTTTTATATTTTTAAACTTGCTGCTGTTAGAAATCGGTTTACTATGCTTCAGTAATGGATGAACTCTGGAGACTGGGGGGGGGGGGGGGGGGGGGGGCTGGGATGTAGATACTGGAACTGATCCCCCTGTGGCTCCCCCTGCAGCAGCTAAGGGCTCTTTCACACGTCCGTTCAGTTTTTCAGATCAGTTTTTTTTTCATCAGTTGATCCGTTTTTCCATCAGTTTTTCGTCAGTTTTTCGTCAGTTTTTCGTCAGTTTTTTGTCAGTTTTTTGTCAGTTTTTTGTCAGTTTTTCGTCAGTTTTTCATCAGTTTTTGCATCAGTTTTTGCATCAGTTTTTCCACCTGTTTTTTTTTTTTTTTTTTGGGCTTTTTACATAGAAAAACGGATGTTAGCGGAACGGATGATAAACGGATTATCCGTTAACGTCCGTTTTTCGTCCGTTCCGTTTTTTAGACGGAAGAAAAATAGGGTTTTCTTCCGTCCAAAAAAACGGAACTGAACGCAGACAGATGCTAACGGACGTTAGCGGATGCTCATCCGCTAACGGACGCTAGCCCATAGGGTAGCATTGCGGTCCGTTAACGGACGTCCAAAAAACGGACGAACGGAACGGACGTGTGAAAGAGCCCTAATGGGAGAGGAGAAGAAGAGACGTTGGCTGCGCTGCAGGGGGCGCCACAGCTGGATCAGTTTCAGCGATAAGGCAGTACAGCTGGCTCACCTGTTCATCAGGTGCCCAGGCCACCCAGTTGACCTGGGCCCCATGGGCCAGCTGTACTGTGCTGACTGCAGCACTCAGAAGCTATGTTTCTTATGGCAAATCATAACACATGCGTTTTGAAATGTGTAAAATTAAAATGCAACAGCAAAAATGGGACCTTATGCTTTGAGAGTATGTCTGCATATATTAATGGATGTGAAAGGAAAACTTGCACCCACCCTGACATCGTCTGGCAATATGATGTACAATGTTGGATTGCAGTCACATAATGTAGACAGTGCAGTGTCAGCAGTCCCAAGAAGGCCTTCAATTTACAGCATGCGAGTATTTATTTACCAGCTAGAAAAAGGTGAAACGTTCACATATGGCCCAGGAGAGTTGCACAATTGTGGAGCAAAGTCTGCAAAACAATCTTTCAGAGGGCAGACTTTATCCCCGTCACATACGGTGTGTTCTGCAAAACCGCTGAAAAGCATGTATAGACTGCTGAGCTTCTAATAGATTCATTGGCCCATAGTAGTGACAGCCCTTAAATGGGAGTGGCTAAAAAGCGTGCATAAATGTTTTTTTTTTTTTTGCTGCCTGATTTGAGAGAAATGTTTTTTATCATCTTGAGTGTTGTCAGGCTATGGTCATTGTGCGATAAAACGTTCAGGCGTAAATAAATGCTGAAGGGGCTTTGGATTTGTAGAAGCACCTATGTGCAATAGCTTCTTTAGCCCAGGTTCACACTGGGTACGATTTCCTTCGATTTGAGATGCGATTTCACATGTGAAATCGCATCTTAAATCGGCGGCAATTGTCGGCAATGACACTGTCCTAATCGGTGCGACTCCGCATCTGCGGCGCTGCACCGATTTCAAAAAGTAGTTCCTGTACTACTTTTTGCGATTTCTGGCTGCGATTTACATTGACATCTGTGCAGAAACCTGCACAGATGTCTCTTAAATCGCGGCCGAAATCGGGACTGCCGGCGGGAGTGAAATCGTGCGAGTTCAGCTGAACTCGCACGGCTTCACTCCCGCAGCCCAGTGTGAACCAGGGCTAAAGGGGTTTTAAAGGTTTTGTTTTTTATTTTCTAAATAGGTTCCTCTTAAACTAATGCATTGTTGGTTCACTTACCTTTTCCTTCAATTTCCCTTCTAAATGTTTTTTTTCTTTGTCTGAATCTCTCACTTCCTGTTAGGGTTGTGAAAATGTTTCGATTTGATTAAAAAAATCGAGTTGGTAGGTCAAATCGATTCAGATTTTGACCAAGTCGATTTTTTTAGTTATTTATTTTCCTCAGGATAAGCGCTGCGGCAGGAGTTTTTAGGCGAGGCCGCGGCTTCGGCCTAGTCCGCCTAAAGTCTCCTAAAAACTCCTGACCGCAGCTCCCCAGGATCGGCGCGGTGTCCATCAAAAATGAAATAAAAATTTGAATCGTAAATAGTTTTTTATAAAAAAAAAAAAAAAATTGCCCAGCTCTACTTCCTGTTCCTCCTCAGTAAGCTTCCCCCCATCATCCGAGCTGTTGCGGTATATGTTTTAACCCACAATGCATGTACATTATCCAATGTTTTAAATGGTGTTAACATGCATTGTCCGTTTCTTGATGCATTAATGCACATTATAGAGCCTATTGATGACAAAGGTGGCATATGCAAACACATTATTATTGATAACGCTTGTAAAAATGCATGAAATTATGTAAGGCAAGGTGTGACTGCTACTTTGTGTGCTACTCATTGCTTTCAACAGAGACGTCGGCTGGAATTGGCTTTACTTGTGATCACAGTATGGTTGCTGTGCAAAGTCAACACATCTATGTGGAATCTGTAAAGGGTTTACCTTTAGCCTGGAATCGTGCCTTCTCTGTATGTTCTCGTGCTCTTTTATATGCGCAATTCACAATCATGGGTTATCACGCCCTTTCATTGTCATCAGTAGGCCCTATAACGCACAATTACATCACCACATTGCAAAGATGTGAACCACTAATATTTTAAACAGCTAACAATTGCAGCCATTGGCTGGGATTTCTTGGATTGTCATAAAAATTGATTTTGTTGAGCTTTTCCTCCACACAGCAAATGGACACGTAAGGCCTGTACAAACGATGCGAAAATCGGAAGTAAAATTTAGTCCGACGAAGGTTCTGCCGATTTTTGGATCGTTAATACGGTGCTTTCGACGGCTGATTGCGTTTTTTTTCGTCAGACAAATGCTGGATGTGAAGACTATAACATTTTTGTCGTACGTGAGCTCAACGTCCGATTTTTCGTTTTTAATTAAGGCCCGAAAAAAATCATAAGAGCAAGACTATGCAAGCTCAGAAACAAAGGAATACATTCAAAACGATTCAACACGTTGCGTCACGTCTGAAGTTGTATTCTGTCGTACCAACATTTTCGTATTGTGAGTAACCTCTTCACTTTCGACATGAGACTAGCATGCAACAAAAACGGTTGTCCCAAAATCTGATTGTGTGTGTATAAGGCTTAAAGTGGAGTTCCACCCAAAAGCAAATTTCTTACCTCCGGTGCCATATTTGGCACCTTTTGGGGGGGGGGGGGGGGGATAGCTCTCTTTGACAGGTATCCTGTTCCCACTTTTGGGAGCTGTGGCCGTTGACGTCGCCGCTTGGCTCCATCCCCTGCCGGCGGGCCAGTAGGGCAGAGGAGCCTTGCGCATGGGCAGTAGGGTCCCGGCATAAAGCCGTAAGGCTACACTAGCGGGTTCCCCTACCCGCAATGGCAGCGACAGCCGATGGAAAGTGCTTTTGAATGACCTTTGTCTCTGATGGCATTAATCAAATGTACTGACAAGATTTTTTTCATATGAAAATTTACCAACTCTTTGGCAGTGCCACTGTACTGAGGCAGTGGTGGGTGCCTGAACACAATGGCAAGCAGTAGGGCTTCCTCCATCTGCGCTATTATGCCGCGTACAGACGATTGGAAATTCCGACAACAAAACCGTGGATTTTTTTCCGACGATGTTGGCTCAAACTTGTCTTGCATGCACATGGTCGCACAAATGTTGTCGGAAATCCTGAGCGCCAAGAACGCGGTGACGTACAACGGCACTATTAAAGGGAAGTTCAATACCAGTCGTGTTAGTAGAAGTTTGGTGCGAGACGATTCATGCTTTTTTTTCAGCCTTGTGATTTCAGTCCATTACAGCGTGACAAATGTGCTATCTCCATTATGAACTCTAGTTTTACCAGACTGAGCGCTTTTGTCTCGTACTCTACTCAGAGCATGCGTGGAATTTTGTGTGTCGGAATTTACGAGACTGGATTTTGTTGTTGGAAAATTTGAGAACCAGCTCTCAAAGTTTTGTTGGCGGAAATTTCGACAGCAAATATGCGATGGAGCCTACACATGGTCGGAATTTCCGACAACAAGCTCCCATCGAACATTTGTTGTTGGAAATTCCGACCGTGTGTACGCAGCATTAGGCTCACAGGGTGTACTACAGCGTATGCCCCTGCGAGGTCCATAGTTCTCTGCACGGGGATGCACAGGTGTACCGTGCAGACAATCCCATTGATGTCAGTGCAGATCCCAGAATGCAGACACCTAATTGAAAGCAGTTTCTGTGCAGTTACTGTGTCCCAGTTGACATCAATATGGCTGCCTGCACAGATATGCACAAAACATATGGGTAAACACAGCCCTCGCAGTTGTGTACTCTGTAGTACACCTAGAGCTGCACAATTCTGGATAAAATGAGAATCACTATTTTTTTTTGCTTGAAATAAAGATCACGATTCTCAGCGTAACATCATCTTTCACATTATACAAAAAAATTGGACTAACTTTACTGTTTAGTTTTAATTAATTGAAGTGTATTTTTTGCCCAAAAATCGTGTTTGAAAGACCGCTGTGCAAATACAGTGTGACATAAAGTAGTGCAACAACCGCCATGTTATTCTCTAGGGTCTCTGCCTATATATATATATATATATATATATATATATATATATATATATATATATATATATATATATATATATATATATATATATATATATATATATATATATATATATATATATATATATATATTTATATATATATATAGTGTGTGTGTGTGTGTGTGTGTGTGTGTGTGTGTGTGTGTGTGTGTGTATGTATATGAATGAATGAATGACTTGTATAGCGCAACGCATGCGAACTGAATCACCTCTGGGCGCTTTTTCCAGCCAGTATCTGCTTGGCTGGTGCGGTCATTTTTACCCCGTAGGATCATGACACGCTAGGGACACACAGTCATACACACATATATACATATATACTGGGCCAATTGGACGAGATCCAATTTACCAGCATGTCTTTGGATTATATATATATATATATATATATATATATAATGTTTTAAGTTCAACTTAATTTTCTAGCAAAAAATACTGATTTTAACTCGTAAGCAACAAGTGCCAGAAAAAGGTTTAGTCTTTAGGTTGTTAAACTGCCCTCGTTTACATACCTTTTGATCTAAAAGAACCAAATTATAAATGGGGGTTATTTACTAAAGGCAAATCCACTTTGCACCACAAGTGCACTTGAAAGTGCACTTGGATGTGGAGTCGCTGTAGATCCGAGGGGGACATGCAAGGAAAATAAACTGCATTTTAGCTTGCACATGAGTGCATAATAAAATCAGCAGAGTTTCCCCTCACATTTACAGCGACTGCACTTGAAATTGCACTGAAAGTGCACCTTTGCACTTGTGCAAAGTGGATTTGCCTTTCGTAAATAACCCCCAATGTTTATTTTTATTGCTCAGCACTAAGCTATGTTGTGATAAACTTTGCTGGCTTCTTTTTATTTTTTTGACAGCTCTGAGCAGAGAACTGCTCTGCACTTGATATATGAATTGTGGAAATGCTGGATTAAGATCGCGAGGGGGTTGGAATTGTGATATATATATATATATATATATATATATATATATATATATATATATATATATATATATATATATATATATATATATATATATATATATATATATATATCGTGGAGCTCAGTACACTCCAGTAATGTCAATTACATCTCGTTTACACTTTTGCTTTTGGGGTGGCTGGTTGCGGTAAAATATGTGGCTGCAAGGCAGAGGAAGGGGGTGCTCATGTGCAACCATTATGCTTTCCAGCCCCAATATTATACCCACTGCTGCGCTAAATAGGGCCCTGCTACTCCCGCCCCTCAAGGCGCAGCAGTGCTGGTGTTTACAGGTTAAAACAGTCTGCGAAGAGGTCACATTAATGCGGAATGCTCTTCAGACTTCACCACAAGTGTAAAATAGCCCTTGAGCTTAAATGGGGGGGGGGGGGGGGGTGGGTCGAATGAAATCGACACATGTATGGCTACCCATACAACAGGTTTTTAGGCTTTTGTACCACCACCCCTTCCCTTTAGAATGTAAGCTCTACAAGCAGGGCCCTCCTGTACCTTCTGTATAGAACTCTACTGTAATTGTGCTGTCCCCCCTCTACATTGTAAAGTGCTGTGTAAACTGTTGGCGCTATGTAAATTGTGTACAATATAACATACAAACGCCATGCAGATGGTGACCTTGATGGAGATTGATCCTTGGGCAGTAGTGTGATGTAACCTAGGAACAGATGAGGATGTTTGCTTGTTCTGTATTAGCCATGGTCATAGGCCAGAGTTGTAGCCTACTGTAGGGTGACCAGACATACCTGGTTTCAGGGGACAGTCCCAGGATTGAGGACAGACCAAGTCTTTCCCCGGATTGGATTGGAACGGGGGCTGGGGCAATTTCAAAAGACAGTCAGTGCAGAAAAAAAAAAAAAAAATCTGAATTACAAACCGCGGCTCCTACTAGCTTAGGGGGGTGTATTGTTTTCCATTATCTGTGCCCCTTTGTGATGATCATGTGCTGGTCGGAGCGGAGGGAATATTTCTTCAGTTTCGGGTGCATGACCATTCAGCTCCGCTCGCATGTTCTTCTGGCTTGGCTTAAGTCCCGGCCAGCCGCCTGCCTGCCTATGTCCTTGCCTTCCCCAGTGGAGTGATCTTCCTCCGCTCCTCACCCGGTAGTACCAGGGGCCCAGAGGGTAAGACTTGAGAGGCTATGCGGTGATGGGCAGAGTTGCTGATTGCCGCCATTACTAGTAAAAAAAAATATGTCCCCGGATTTCATAAAAAAAATCTGGTCACCTTAGCCTACTGGCCTTGTCTACACCAGTGTTTCTCAACTCCACTCCTCAAGACGCCCCAACAGGTCATGTTTTCAGGATTTCCCTCAGATGAAACAGCTGTGGTAATTACTAAGGCAGTGAAACTGATCAAATCACACGTGCAAAATAATAGCCTGAAAACATGACGTGTTGGGGCGCCTTGAGTTGAAAAACGCTGGTCTACACACTATAGTGACAATGAAGCGGGTACGTTTTTCAGTTGTTATTGGTTAAGTAACAGGATTTTGTTCAAGCTTTATTGTGAAAGTGTTTGCATCTATCCAATAACAGCTGCTGTGTGCAAGGTTTCTATTTCCCAGCTTATCTTCTATGCCAGGATTGTCCAGGCCCACACATGGCTGTGTACACTACAGACAACCAGTAAACACTGTCAGCTTTTTTCCCCATATGTAATAGATGAAGGCTCCCGGTGACTGCAGGCCTCAGCACATAAGTGTACTGGGCCCTGCTGCCTGACAGGCTCTCCTCAGTGTTTACTGCAAAGTCAGCAGGCACTGCAATAGTTAAGCTGCTTGAAAGCTTCTCTCCTTTCAGTCAAGTAAGTTTCATGATTGATTTCACGTCTGGCCTATAGCAGCGCTCCATTGAGAGGAGATTAGCCAATTGTGTTCCTAACACATCAGTGGGAAGGAAGGACTGTGTTGCTGGCAACTTCTAATAAGCAGCGGGGGAAGGGAGGCTGCCTGAGACTCTAGCTGTAGTAGTTCAGTAGATGTACAGTGCATGCTGTCCTCTGGCTTTAGCTACTCAGAAGCTCTGTAGACAATCATGTCAATGGGCAATATTGTTTTCTTCTACATGGCAGCAGTGAAAGCAAGTCCTGTCTGTGTGCAGTGTCGTGTTCAGTACGAGACTGCTACATACTAACACATATAGCATGAGAAAGCGGTATAAATTGTGACGCTAATAAATAAAACTGGGCATTAGAAGGTAGATACTACCTATAGCAGGCCATACAGTCCAATGACTTCTCTATTTAGTACCTGAGAATGACAGCTGCACACTGAAGCTCAAACGAAAAGCTGCTTTTACAGGCATTTGAGCTTTTATTTCAGCTTGAAGAAGCGTGTGCTCTTGTGCACATTTTTATTGAGCTTCTTCAAGCTCCTTTTTGAGCTTTTTTGCATTTTTTTCACAAACCCTTCTAGATAGTATTTTCTTAACTGCTGTATAAACAAAACAAAAAGCTGGAACAGACGTTTTCGCTTTTTCAAGCTCCTTTGAGCTTTTTCGTGACACTTTAGGGCACTAGCTCCACTCAAAACCGCGCATTTGGTGTTTTTTTTTGCCTGTAGGAGCATACGCCTGAAAACGCTAGAGTATTCATGGACACATTGCCAAACATGGAGGGCAGTTTCCAGGCAGAAAAAATGAGGGCTCAGAAGTCTGTAGGAGCCGCTTCTTTGAGCTGCATTAACTCCTAACATACTGCAGTGTGTTATGTTTTTATGAATAACATAACAATAAATATAATTTTTATCAAATGAAATTAAAACAAACACTAAAAGCGACATTAAATCCAAAAAGATGAATTTGTAGCTACATGTGGAGTCTGGGAAGAGTTGAAGCTCGTCAACTCCTTCCATTTAAATCTATGCTAATGCGCTGTAAACATGCCTGTAACATTTCCAGTATGTTTATGGCTCGTTGATCAGCTTTTATTTATCTATATAAATGTTTAATCTCGAAGGGAAAATGCATTGGGGGCGTGGCCTGATCGAAGTCCAGACTGAGGTTGCCACTCCATTCATTGACACTGCCAAACAGTAACTGCTGTCTGGTACATTGCCAACTTGTTAAAGTGAATTAGCCGCCCAAAATTGGAAGTAAACTCAACTGCCAATAAATGAAACACTATTCCAAAATGTTTCCATATGTTTTACAAATGGTGGCTACAGCAATGTGTATCTTTACTTACTGTACAATGCTGTCACCCACACTACCTCCATTTCCTCTTAAGACCTCGTTTTACTCCTATGCATTTTCACTTTTGCAGAAACGCACTACAGTCCATTTAACATGGGTTTTCTATGAGTCAAATTCACATCTGTGTATTTTCCACCAGTGCGTCTTTTGGAAAGGGTAAGGTTTTTTTTTTTTCCAGCAGCAGGTTGCGTTTTTGGTTCCATAGACTATAGTAAAAAATCGACAAAAATGCAGTGCTTGATGCATTTCTGCTGCGTTTTTGCTGTTTTTTCCTGCAAAACAAGACACCTCCCAAAGAAGCAAAAAGCACCAACAATGCATTAAAAAAGCATAACAATTTATGTGGAAAAAATGCACCTGGAAAACCGCAACCTGCATAGGTATAACCCAGGCCTAAGACCTGGGCTATACCTATGCATTTTCAGTGCATTTTCAGTTCTGCAGAAATGCACCACAGTCCATTAACATGGTTTCCTATGGGTCACGTTCATTTCTGTGCGTATTTTGAAAAGGATTCAGGATTTTTTTTTTCCTGCAGCATGTTGCATTTTTGGTTTCATAGGCTTCAATGGAAACGCTTAAACGCATCAGAAGTACAGTGCTTGCAAAATGCATCGAAAATAAGGGGTGCACCAAATGGAAATTTTGGTACCGAAAATGAAGGAGCCCGCCAGTGCCTTTGCCGAGCAGCCCGCCAGTGCCTTTGCCGAGCAGCCCGCCAGTGCCTTTGCCGAGCAGCCCGCCAGTGCCTTTGCCGAGCAGCCCGCCAGTGCCTTTGCCGAGCAGCCCGCCAGTGCCTTTGCCGAGCAGCCCGCCAGTGCCTTTGCCGAGCAGCCCGCCAGTGCCTTTGCCGAGCAGCCCGCCAGTGCCTTTGCCGAGCAGCCCGCCAGTGCCTTTGCCGAGCAGCCCGCCAGTGCCTTTGCCGAGCAGCCCGCCAGTGCCTTTGCCGAGCAGCCCCCCAGTGCCTTTGCCGAGCAGCCCCCCAGTGCCTTTGCCGAGCAGCCCCCCAGTGCCCCTGCCGAGCAGCCCCCCAGTGCCCCTGAGATGCAGCCTGCCAGTGCCTGGTAGCGCGATGTGTGTCAGAGCTGGATCTGAATCACAGCTGTAACGAGTTCCCGCCTCCTATGACACACAATTTTCGGCCGATGTGTTTCGGCGGCCGAAATTTCAGTGCACCACTATCAAAAACGCATTAAACCACATCAAAACCGTATGCGATATCAACCACATGCTGGAGCTGGAGGCTGAGGTCCTCCCAACAAACTCTCTGCAGATCACAGCACAGAAATAATGCCAAGAATGCCGGACACACTGGGCCTGCACAGGTATATGTCACCTGATAAAATAAACATGACAAAAATTGGATTATTTCTCTAGCATTATCACCCTTTAGTAGTCACCCAATAAATTGCGCAGATCTGAATGGGGGATAGAGTTCGAACCCTTCCACATGTTGCTAAAAATGTGTTTGTTTATTTATCCCAGTTTTCTGTCACTTCCTGTCCTGACAGGAAGTAAGTGCAAATCTTTCCAGTAGAAGCACAGCAGTAAATCCTGACCTATTACTTCCCTGCTTTATCCACAATAAAATACAAGCTTTGGCTGGAGTTGACCTTTAACTCAGCCCAGTGATATTAGAAAATCTTATACAGGCCATCCACGGAGCAAATTTCTTTCCTCCCACCAAGCTATTGTATTCTCCTGGGGGGGGGGGGGGGGGGGTGGCACGCAGTGATTTTTTGCTAGCGGCTGCACCAGCCACTAGCGATAATTGCATGAAATATCTGGCAGGTTGGTTGTACCCAAGTTGATCGATCTACTTGGTACATTCAGCCTGCCCATACACAGTTCCAATGCACTAACCGGCCGAGACTATGGCTGGCCTAAGACGTGTGGTCTAAAAAGCCATGGTGTGATTTTCACAGCTCAGCCCACATCGGCTGTGTAGACTTTTGTAGAAGTAGACCACTTGCTTTATCTGTAGACCATGTATGGTGTTCATTCTGTTCAAGTCTTACTGGTGGTTTACATCTACCATTCACAATACAACAGTAAATAAAGCCATTTCACTCCTTGGGCAAAAGAGTTTCTTTTGGAGTGGGCTCAAGCTTACCCAACGCTTCCACCACTTTGTAAACCCAATGGCTTCTTATCTTATCAGAATATGAATGTTTTTGTTTTTTCCTTGCTATTGACCGCACTATGGATATTTGTTCTTCCTATATATCATTACACTGGAGGATTGAGATCAAGTCTTGTGAAAGGAGAGCAAGGGATAGAGAAGGAAGGATTGACACACCCATGGCAGTGAGCCCTCAGGAATGTGTGTGGATGAATGGGTTACTAATGAAGTTTACAACGCTGGAAAACTGGTCTGGCAGCCTCACTTCTTAGGTCTGAGTGTGTACAGCTTTGCAGCATTTTTATACGTCTCCCATACAAATTTTAGGGTGTTGCAAGTTCTAAATCCAGTTCAGGTTCTCTGGCTTTATTTAAAACTGAGCTCTGGGGGAAAAAGCAATAATTTCTGTGTAAAAATGAATTGCCTCCAATGATCTACATCCTATTGCTGGATGTGTTTTTTTTTTCTAACTTTCATGCATTCTGACTTCTGCTATAAGCACTGAAAATGACTCTTCCGACTCTAGTACGCTGCATATAGTGAAGGCTGCGTGGGTCACTTGCACTCCACCCCTCCATTCATAAAATCTCTTGGATTATTCCCCCAGCGTACAAAGTTTTCTGTGATTGGAGGAGGGTCAGATGAATATCACAATCTCCTCTTCTCCAGTCACAGAACACCTTAAATTTTGCGAAAAGAATACAAAATGTTTCATGAATGGAGAAGGTAAAGTGTGAGCAGCTGACATAGCATTAATTGTTTGTAGTATTCTAAAGCCAGGAGTGTAATTTTCGAGCCGAAAATGACAGTGGTGTCAGAATACATAAAAATTAGCGTTTTTACCATACATAGCAGCTTCCAAATAGGACATACATTGGTAGAGTAATTGTCGTGCTGACGCCACTGGCGTCCTTTGTGTGCCGTGTGAGTGACAGCAGGCCAGCTCAGTGCACCCCACCCCACCCAGAGGGCGGCATGGATAATAGCAGGCGGCAAAGAGCAAAAAGTAGAGCTGCACGATTCTGGCCGAAATTAAAATCACAATTTTTTTTGCCTGGAATAAAGATCACGATTCTCATGGCGTAAAATCTTTCACATTATACGAAAAAAATTGGGCTAACTTTACTGGTTGTGTTTTTTTATTTTTTTATTTATTAAAGTAATTTTTCCCAAAAAATTGCGTTTGAAAGACCGCTGCACAAATACATTGTGACATAAAAAATTGCAACAATCACGATTTTATTCTCTAGGGTCTCTACTAAAAAAAAAATTATATATATATATATATATATATATATATATATATATATATATATATATATATATATATATATATATATATATTTGGGGGTTCTAAGTAATTTTCTAGCAAAAAAAATTATTTTAACTTGAAACCAACAAATGTCAGAAAAAGGTTTAGTGTTTAAAGGGGCACTAAAGGAAATATTTTTTTTTTAGCTAAATAGCTTCCTTTACCTTACTGCAGTCCTGGTTTCATGTCCCCATTGTTCGTTTTTGCTCTGATGTTGCTGTAATTGTTCTCTGTTCTGGACACTTCCTGGTTGTCTGTTTCCTGATGACCACAGTACTGGGAGATTCTAGTTTCATTTTCCAAACCATCACTGCTCTATGGCTCTGTACATGCACACAGGCAGGATAACATGCAAAAACGAAACTTAATGCAAAAAGGAAAGTAGATGCAAAAACGAAACTACAGGTACAATATATGATTAATTTTTATCAATTTTTAATCAATTTTAAAAGGAATCCGTTAACTATTATGTCTCTATACCCTGTAAACAGTCATTTCAGCAAAAAAAAAAAAACATTCTTTACAACTCCTTTAATTGGTAAACTTTCCTCATTTACACACCAAAGTCTATTCCTTTGATCCAAAGGACAAATTGTTACAATGTTTAGACTTCGTTCCACTGCTAAAAAATGTTGTGATACTTGGCGGACTGTCCATATTTTTTATTTTTTTGCTTTCTTTTCACGGCTGTCGGCTTCAGCTGAGCAGAAAGAATTCTCTGCATAGAAAGATCGGGAAATACTTTGTCAAGATCGCAACGGGGAAAAAATTGCGATAACAATTCTTGACGATTAATCGTCCAGCTCTAGCAAAAAGGCATACATTTACAGACACTTGTCACCATTAAGATATATGTTGGTGAGAATCCAGTAAATACAACACCTACAATTATAATATAGGTGAAAAATAGCAGATCTTGCCAAAAAACTGAGGGTAAGGACAAAAAAACTAAAATCTGAAACTCACAACTACAAAGAATGAAGGGACAGAGAAATAGAAGGAAAAAATATACCCAGTGGATCTAGTGTAATGAGGACAATTGGCAGTGGGGGAAAAACAGATGGATATTGTCAGTTTGTAAATTGGAATTGTGATTTACAGTATATACTCGAGTATAAGCCGAGTTTTTCAGCCCTCTTTTTAGGGCTGAAAACACCCCCCTCGGCTTATACTAGAGTCGGTGTACCTAAAGGGCCGCGAGCATCCATTGTTTAAAAGTCGCGGCTTCCCCCTGGTCCCTTCCGTGATAGGCATTTCCCAACAGACACTGTGTTCAGTGTTCCGCCAATCACGGACGTCTTTTCATCCTTGGACAAGAGAACGTCCGTGATAGGTGGAACACTGAACACAGTGTCTGCTGGGAAACAGAGTCTGAGGATCAGAAGACGTCCGTGATAGGCTGCTGAGAAACGCCTATCACGGAACGGGACCAGGAGGAGACTGCGACTTTTAAACAATGAATGCCCGCAGCCCTCAAAAATTTCAGGTACACTGACTCAGGCACAGGGAGGCGGCAATGGGCACAGTGAGGTTGGGCACAGTGAGGCTGCAATGGGCACAGTGAGTCGTGCAAATGGGCATTGTCTTTTCTGCTTTCAGTGGCTGCTGCATTCTTACCCTAGTTTTATACTCAAGTCAATACATTTTCCCAGTTTTTTGGGGTAAAATTGGGTACCTCGGCTTTATACGGGTATTCAAATTCTGACCCCCTGATGTGAATCCCTCTAAAAAAAAAGTCTAAACAGTATAGATTCATTCAAACCCAGGGGGCAAGTAGCATCAAATAGGAAAATCCACCTTTGCTCATGCTGTAAAATTATTTTTATTTCCGCCACCTCCTCGTATACCTGGATGTATCCAATCCAGGATTACAAACGATATTTTTGGGAAAGTACCGCCATGTATGGCAGTCACATGTCTCCCTAGGAGGAGATCTGGATTACACGTTCTCATAGAGATGATAGGGCTATAATCATGTTGCCAAAATTCCAAGTTGGTCTTCCCTACGTAAAAACATGCACAGAAGAAGATGCACCACACCCATTGGCTTTCAGTTGGCGTAATGTTTGGGCCTATATTTTTCCCCATCGGGTAAAGTTATGGGATGTATTCATAAAAAGCCTCCACATCTAAAAGTCCCCGGACGTTTGCACGGATCTTTGCCACCTCCCCCTTGATATTGAAATTCACTTGATACCAATTTGTCTTTAAGTTTTGCACATCTAAAGGTTAATGCCGGGGTTTCAGGTACAAACGAGCCAATTATAGGGTCCATTGTGGGCATATGCCAATATTTCTCAACAATTTCCCTAATTGTTTGATGTTAATTAGAAAATTGGGTAATGATACCAATTAGATTACTTGTTGTCAGTGTTTATGCTGGATCATAGAGAAGATCATGTCGCGTCCTAGTGCATGCTCTCTTGAAGGCTTTTTCAGGCATGTATGAGAATAACCGTGTGCCAAAAGTCTTGTTTTAAGTAAATCTGCATCTTTTTTAAAGATAACATCTTCTGAACAGTTTCTTCTAATTCTGAGGTACCGCCTGTACGATATTTACAAAATGAATGGAAATTACTGGCATGCAGTAAATAACAGTGAGCAGAACAATATTGACATCACCAAATGTCATTAGATTGGGCATAGTCAGAGGCACACTGCCCTAGTTGCACTATAGATATTTACTGGAAATATGCATTTATTGAGGCTCGTGGTATAGGAAGAACACTGATATTTTTAAAGCGGAGTTCCGGCCACAATTTCACTTTTTAAATATAAATACCCCTGTAATACACAAGCTTAATGTATTCTAGTAAAGTTAGTCTGTAAACTAAGGTCCGTTTTGTTAGGTTGTTAAAGCATTTAGACACTTTATAAAATAGAAATTGACTGGGGCCATCTTAAGTGTGGGCATCATGAAGCCAGACTGTATGACTTCCTGAATTTCAGCCTTGCAGATCTCGCACATGCTCAGTGCTGTACAAGCAGTGTAATAGGTTTCAGATCAGGTTTCAGCACCTGTACTGTCCAAGTCACATGATTCTTCGAGACTGGGGAGTGCACAGACTCCTGGAAAGTTACACCCACTACATTCCCAGGAGTCTGTGCGGTGTAGGTTAGGAAGCTTAAGCACCTAGGTTAGGAAGCTTAAGCACCTAGGTGCAGGAAGAGGGAAGATTAACTATTCTGCCTAGCAACAACACTTTGAAGGCATCTAAAAAAAGAAAAACTTTTTCTTAAAGGACTAATGACATTTTTTTAAAACTACTAATGTAATGTTATATTTATGGGTGGAACTCCACTTTAAGGAGAAATTCATGGGGAAAAAAAGGTAATCTTTCAGGATACAGTATTGTTTTTTAGACACAATAAACATTTTAGATGTTTCCTATAAAATGGGAAATCTTCACTTTTTTTAGCGTCTACTTTAACAGTGAGTAGGTGAACATGATCCATAGTACTAGAGAATACATGTTTATGTCAAGTAGAGTTGAGCATCCTGGTGCAGGGATATAGTAGAGACTTCCCAATCAAATTCAGCACCTAAGATAGTGATCTGCTGAAAACATCAGCAAATAGCAATATACGGTGGAACCCTGGTTTACGAGTAACACGGTTAACGAGCGTTTTGAATAACAAGCAGCTTTTTTTTTTTTTTTAATTCTGACTCGGTTTGCGAGTGTTGTCTTGCAAAACAAGCAAAATTCAAGCTAATGGGGTGTGCAAAAGCGCATTTGGCCAGAGGTGCGGGGGCGCCAGTGACACTCAGAGCTGTTCGAAAATACTCGGAATCACTTGGAAATGCTCAGTTCCCGAGGGTTTCCGAGATCAGCCAAGCTGTCCCTGAGTAGGGATGAGCTCCGGCATGTTTGCACAGTGTACGTGCAGAGCCTGCCAGGAAGTCTGCATGGCGCTGCGCTAATCACAGGCAGGGAGACATATTCCCGAACTCTGCAGCCGAGCATCAGGAATATGTCTCCCTGCCTGCGATTGGCGCAGCACCGTGCAGAATTCCTGGCGGGCTCTGCACGTGCACTGTGCGAACGCGCCAGAGCTCATCACTATCCCTGAGTATTTCCGAGGCTCTCCGGCGCCCCCCCACTTCTGGCCACATGCAGTATTGCATGCCATAGAAGTCAGTGCAGGACAAATTCTCTTTGTTACCATTGACTTCTATGGGGAAACTGCCTTTTGATATGCGAGTGCTTTGGATTACAAGCATTCTCCTGGAATGGATTGAGCTCAAATTTCCAAGGTTCCACTGAACTATACATAATTATATTCCAACGTCGGAACAGAATCGGTAACTACGATATGAGTACCTCTTAGTAACCTCAGATAAATGCCCAAATTTAGACTTTACAGATATAATTAGGATAAGGATTCATAGAAGCAGGGTGGTAGAGAGAGAGTTATTTACCAATGTTCACTGATAACAGAATCTTTCTTTTTGTTTTCATTTCAGTTTCTCCTTTTGATAGGAGTGGAAAGTTGATTTGGAGGTTTGGTCATCTCATTTGTTTTTGAGTGTGCATGTCATCTTTCTATTTATATGACTATTGAGTAGTTCTGTAGTAGACACCTCTGTGGAATGTTTGATGTGCCATCAGTTTAAAATACCCTGGGCTAGATTCAGCATGAATTTACGCGGCGTATCTATAGGTACGCCGGCGTAAATCAAAAGCTGCGCCGGCGTATCTTTTTTCTGTTTTCAGAAAGCAAGATACGCCGACATTAGCCTAAGATGCGACTGGCGTAAGTCTCTTACACCATCGTATCTTAGGGTGCATATTTACGCTGGCCGCTAGGCGGCGCTTCTGTCGTTTTCAGCGTAGAATATGCAAATGACCTAGATACGCCGATTCACAAATTTACGTGCGCCCGGCGCTATTTTTTTACGTCGTTTACGTTGGGCTTTTTCGGCGTAAGGTTGCTCCTGCTATTATGAGGCGTACGCAATGTTAAGTATGGACGTCGTTGCCGCGTTGAATTATGAATTTTTTACGTTGTTTGCGTAAGTCGTTCGCGAATAGGGCTGGACGTAATTTATGTTCAAGTCGAAACCAATGACGTCCTTGCGGCGTACTTTGGAGCAATGCACACTGGGAAATTCCACGGACGGTGCCGGGGAAAAACGTCAATCACGTCGAGTCACCAAGAATTAACATATAACACGCCCCCTCATCCACATTTGAATTACGCACGCTTACGCCGGCCCCATTTACGCTACGCCGCTGTAACTTAGAAGGCAAGTGCTTTGTGAATACAGCGCTTTCCTCTATAACTTACGGCGGCGTAGCGTAAATACGATACGCTGCGCCGCAGTAACAATGCGCGCCCCTACCTGAATCTAGCCCCCTGTATACATTTTAAATCTTAAACTTGTGAAAAATTACACACTCTTAAAGCAGCCACTCGCAACCTTTTTAGCCTGGAAATACGATAATTTTCAAGTTTTGTGGAACCGCTTCTAAATCCAATTCATTGGGGCTCGGTGGGAAAAATGTCTATTACATTGTTGGGCAGTGGGAAGAATGTCATGCCACTGACTGCCAAGTGGAATTGGATCCATCAAATGGGATCAGTCACAGCTCAATAAACCCCTAGCAATCTCTGGAGAAACTTTAGTGTTCCACGGAACCCTGGCTGAGAATGGCTGCTCTAAAGTATTCTACATAATGAGCCTGATGTAGGCCACCTTGCTGGCAAAAGTGTGCCCGTCTGCACTGAGGAGCACGCATATGGACAAACCCTCGGAAACAAGTGAGTGAATCATAATTCAGCGTGCCTGAACTAATGTAAAAATGGGAGGAAGGGTTTTTTTGTTTTGTTTTTTACAATGTGAATGATGCTGTCCACGTTGGCAACTGTTTGCCATCGTTAATACAGAATAACAGGAACTATTATTGTAGGTTCACAACAGATATACCTGCCATCAGGAGCCTATGTATTGTAAAGTAAGGCTGGGTGGGCAGGTACATGCTGCTCTGGGCATATTTTCATACATGTGAATTTAATGGGGCATCCAGAATAAAAGGGTATCTTTCATTTAAAAATAATCTCCCGTACCCCTTGGCCAGATCATATTTTAGATGCTGTATGTATTCGATGTATTACCTGGTCAGGAAGTGAGGGGAGCATCTACCTCTTGGGACACAGACATAATTTATTCCTAAAAGAAGTTCTAAACCTTTGTCCCTCTACTAGAAAAAAAGTTTTTCATTGCTGCCTGTTTCTTTGCTAGGAGGATTATCCCGCACTTCTTTTTTGGTCTGACACGTCAGACGGGACGCGGTGAGGTTTTCCTTCACTTCCTGTTTTGTCAAATAAACAAAGTATGGAGAACTCTTCTAAATGGGGGCATAAACAGTGATAAAAAAGACAGAGCTATTAACCTTGCCACACTCTATCTTAAACTAGAGTTCCACCCAAAAGTGGAACCTCCGCTTTATACGCTTACTCCCCCCTCTGGTGGTGTCACATTTAACACCTTTCAGGGGGATGGGGAACGGGGACCTGTGTTTGACAGGTCAACTTCCCCACTTCTGGGAAACAGGTTGCGGCTTGATCTCCCGGAAGTTCGGCCACCCTCCTCCTTCCCCCGCCGCCGGGCCAATTAGAAAGCACAGCGAGCTTCGCACATGCGCAGTAGGGAACCAGCAGTGAAGCCGAAAGGCTTCACTGCCTGGTTCCCATACCAGGAATGGCAGCTGAAGCACCCAAGAATCGGTCCGAAGATTGGCTGGGGTGCCGACATCATGGGCTCCCTGGACAGGTAAGTGCCCTAATATTAAAAGTTAGCAGCTACAGTATTTGTAGCTGCTAACTTATTTTTTTTTTTTTTATATTTTTTCACCCAGGCTGGACCTCCAAAAGGAGGAGAAGCAGCACATAAGGTAAGTACTGGGGTCAGCTGCTGTGAATTATTTAAAAATGTTAAGGTTTACTTAACATTTTTAAATAATTCACAGCAGCTGACCCCAGTACTTACCTTATGTGCTGCTTCTCCTCCTTTTGGAGCCACCTACATGCACGCTCCTGGTAGACAGACTCCAAGCCTAAATGCACAGGCAGACGGGGAAGAATAGACAGGGTACTCCTGCATATTGACCATGGTGGTGGTAACATTTTGGGCTGTTTAGTACCAAGGAGGGGGGAACGCAGCCAGAAAGAAGTTGATGGAGCATACCTGTGTAGTTGCCAGGGATGAGGAGTTTCTGGACCTCCCCACATACATATACTACAGCAGGGCGGCCCTTTAGCGCAAGATCACGTACCTGTACGTAATTGTCTCAGCAGGAGCCAATCGGCTTGTCCGGTGGAAACCCGGTGATCGTTCCCAGAGAGACAGAACGGCGGTCTGCCTACGTAAACAAGGCAAGAAGACAGAGATCTTGTGTTTCTGCTAAGCTGGAACGTGGATCTCTGTCTTCTGTCAGTTAAACCATCCCCCACACAGTAAACACTCACAGGGAACACATTTAGCCCTTTGCTTGCTCCTGATGTTGGACCCCTTCACTGCCAGTGTCATTAGTACAGTGTGTATTTTTTATTTTATTTATTTTTTCGTTTTGTTTTTTAGCACTGATCACTGTATTGGTGTCAGTGTTCAATTTATCCAACGCAATGTCGCAGTCCTGCTAAAAATCGCTGATCGCCACCATTACTAGTAAAAAGAAAAAGCCCACAAATCTTCCCATTCTTTGTAGACGCTATAAATTTTGCAAAAACCAATCAATATATACTTATTGGGATTTTTTTTTTGGTCAAAAACATTTTTTATTTTTTTATTTTTCTTATTGGATATGTTTTATAGCAGAAAGTAAGAAATATCGTTTTTTTTTTTTTTTTTTTCAAAATTGTCTGCCTTTTTACTGTTTTATTTATAGCGAAAATAATAAAAACCGCAGAGGTGATCAAATATCGCCAAAATAAATGTGTATTTGTGGGGGGGGGGGGGGGGGGAGAGAGGACAATTTTTCTTTGGGTACAGCATCACAGGACCGTGCAATTGTCAGTTAAAGCAACACGGTGTCGTATCGCAAAAAATGGCCTGGCCAGGAAGGGGGAAAAACCTTCCTGAGCTAAAGTGGTTAAAAAATAAATAAAAGCATTAATTTTTCTCTGCTCCTCTGGTACTACTCTGGTTTCTACTGTACTACGGTAGTAGTTGAGCAAGGACTTTAGAGCTGAATATGGATAGTTTTATAGGAGCTTCACTTTTTGTTTCACATTTCCTCTGTTCCTGTGCCTTCCTTTATATATTTAGATAGATAGATAGATAGATAGATAGATAGATAGATAGATAGATAGATAGATAGATAGATGCAATGGTCAATTTGTGATGCTTAAATTCTAACATGTTGAACCCCCTCTCTGCAATCATATATCTAGACTATGCGAGGCAGGCAGTGGTTTTATCTGATAGGCTCACATACTTAGTTTAGCTCCCAGTACATCTGCCAGTACAGAACATCTTTTTCAGAACAGAAACTGTAGACACAGCTCTATTATTAGAATGTGAAATAGGAAGTAGAAGAAGCAGGAAGTAGAAGAACGTTAGAAACATCTTTGAAAACTGTTGGGAGAGTTTAAACTTTTTTTTCTCTTAAAGGGGGAATATACGCATTTTATTAAACATTGTAATGTGACATTTTCTGAAATTCTGCATCATTTGTTATTTATTTTCCTAAGAAAGACAGCTCTAAGTATAGCTGATGACTTTCATGTTGATGATTATTTTTACATGGCGATCTCCGAACCCTTGAAAAACTGCAGGGGAAGGTGAAATGTTTAAAAATATATTTATTTTTGAAGTGTGATTGGTTTAGGAGGGAACCATGCAATATGCGGCGCTACGAGATCACGCTGTTCGGTGGAGTAATGTAGTTGTGAGGATCATTCTGAAAATGGTGTCATCACCGTTTAATCACCTGGTATGTGTGGTACAATACAAAGATGAAAGCATAAACTGTTTAAGCCTGAGATTTACAGCCTTAATACGTAGAGCTTATTCGTAATGGCAAACTTTTAAAGCTGACCCATGGAATGGTGCAAAACGCAACCATGCAGTTGGGTTCCCCCCCTACCCCATCTTAATCCTCACTCCCCCTGGCAGCCAATGTTCTTTTCCAACACTCCTGGGATGTGGCTGGGCCCTTGCAGTCCTCATGTACAATATAAGACCGCTTGTCCCACATCAGCAGAAAGCCTGTGGCTGGTGTAGAGGCAAAGAGATATGACTTTGGATGACCATTAACACATCGCAAGAAAATAGCGAGGCATTTAACCCATGCGGGAGGGCAGCAGCTAAATGGTTACATTTTATTGCAGCTTGGAGTTCAGCTTGGCTTTAAAGTGGAGGTTCCGACGATTTTTTTATTTTTTAAAGCCAGCAGCTACAAATACTGCAGCTGCTGACTTTTAAAAAATGGGCACTTACCTGTCCAGCTCGCCCGCGATGTCAGCAGCCGAGGCAGAGTAATCGCTTGGTCCTCGGTGAGGGAATCAGGAAGTGAAGCCTTGCAACTTCACTGCCTGATTCCTTACCGCGCATGCGCGAGGATCGCAGCGTGCCGTCACTGGTCCCCGCTCTCTCCTGGGAACAGTGTTTCCCAGAAGACAGTAGCTGGGTGGGTGATATGATGAGGCTGGATTCCCTGCGGGAGTCAGAACCTGGAAGTGGTGCAAATACCTGTCTCAGCCAGGTATCTGCACCCCCCTCCCCCTGAAAGGTGCCAAATGTGACACCGGAGGGGGGGAGGGATCCAAAAAGTGGAGGTTCACTTATCGTGTCAACCTCCGCTTTAAGCCCTGGTTCACATTGCAGCAATTTGGCATGTCGAATCGCATGGCAAATAGGCGGCTATTGCCGGCAAAGGCACTGTCCGAATAGGTGCGACGCCTCTTTTAAACCTCTTTTCTTCTAATTTTAATGAGTGGCCACGTGTCTTGTTAAACTCCCTTCCACAAAAAAGTTTTATTCCTATTATGGGGTCACCAGTACGGTATTTGTAAACTGAAATCATATCCCCTCTCAAGCATCTCTTCTCCAGAGAGAATAAGTTCAGTGCTCGCAACCCTTTATTAGCTTTGTTGCCCTTCTTTGTATTCACTCCATTTCCAGTACATACTTTCTAAAGGACTGGTGCCCAGAACTGGACAGCATACTACAGGTGCGGCTGGACCAGTGTCTTGTAGAGCGGTAGAATTATCATTGCTCTATTTTACATATGTCAAACACTCCGGCCTGCCAGGCCTTGTCATGTGGCCCTCATACCCAGTTTTACAGCCGTAATGTGGCAGAACTCAATTCCGCCCCCTTCTGCGCTCGCTCTCTGCTCCCGTTCCATGCTGTCACTAGTAAAGACAGAAGCCTTCTGTGTTTACAAGGGATGGCTTTGCTCTCAGCGGCTCCTGGATCTAACAAATCCCTGTGTAGTATATTATCGGTGTACGCTCACGGCAAGGACAGATTTCCAGAGTCTGAGGGAGAGAATGATCTCCCTGCAAGGCAAAGCCGCTTGCACAGGGAGGTACTAGAGCCAGGCTAGGTAGGAGAGGGTGATGCAAGAAAGCTTTGGAGGGGAGGGAGGGGGTATTTGGGGTTGGGGTACACAGTGCACCCCTAAACTCTACAGTCTGTACACAGCGCACCTCTGAACGCTGTACAAAATATACCCACAAACTGTGCATTATTTATGTAGCGCACCTCTAAATCCTGCATAATGTACATTATGCACTCCTGGAGTCTGTATTCTGGACGTAGCTCACTCCTGGACTCCACACTCTGTACGTAGCGTAATCATGAACTCTGTGCTCTGTATGTAACTCACACCTAAGGCCTGCACTCAGCAATGTTGTGCACACCAAATATGACCGGTCCTTTGAGGGCAACCATACTGCTGGTGCAGCCTGTGATTGAAAACCCTTCTCTATTCTATTCAAGCTTTCCTGTTAGGGACTTAATTTCCTTTATATTTGTGTCTAATGCAGTGGGTACCCTTTTTCCTTTTTTGACAGGGTGTGTGTGTGTGTGTGTGTGTGTGTGTGTGTGTGTGTGTGTATATGTATGTGTGTATATATATATATATATATATATATATATATATATATATATATATATACGTACCGCCCCCCCCCCATGTTTTTGGGGGGTCTACCTAGAGGGGACTAAAAAGAAAATGGCTGCAGTGGTTGGTATTTTCCTTGCATGTGGCAGAGAAGTGAAAATGTGCCTTGTACAGCGATGCTTCTAGTCATGGGTTGTCCTCAAAGACTTATCACATGTTTGCACTGTGAATTGTATCAGGTTACATAAGGACATTATCTTTGGCATGTAATAAAATTGTTTTAAAGCTTATTTTGATCAGCCAGCGCGCTAACAAAAAAAAAAAAAAAAGAAGCTTTCTCCTTTCACACAAGTAAGGCAGATGAAGAAATTCTAACGATTGACTTCTGTTGAGTGGCCACACACCGTTCCAAATTTACCCGGTCTCTGCTGATCCAGCAAAATTTCGATCAGTCTATGAACAGCTTAAAGGGGTGTTTTTATGTTTATTAAAAGTCAGCAGCTACAAAAAGTGTAGCTGCTGGCTTTTAATAAACATACACTTACCTGCTCCAGCGACGCGCCGGCCGGGGCTCCGCTCCTCTCCCCCCCCCTTCCCCGGCCGGCGTCTTCATTTCAACTGTGGGCACCCGGCCGTGACAGCTTTCGGCTTCACGGCCGGTCACCCACTGCGCATGCGCGAGCGGCGTGGCCCGGCGCTGCGCCGTCTGATTGGACAGGAGATCGCCTAGGACCTGTGACATGTCCTAGGCGATTGCCTACAGGGAGGGGCTGCTGTAGGCGATTAAGCTTAATCGCCTAACCAGCCTCTCGGCGGAAGGAGGAAGTGGGACAGGAAGTCCCACTCCTCCTGAAGCCCACACTCCCCCCCCCCCCCCCCAAAAACAATTACATGCCAAATGTGGCATGTAAGGGGGTGAGGAGTGGGATAAGCGGAAGTTCCAATTTTGGGTGGAACTCCGCTTTAAGTCTCTCTTGTAGTGCAAACTTGTGTCTTATGCTGGCCATACACTATACAAAAAACATGAGCGCAAACAATGGTGCCATAATGTAATGACCGATAAATCGTTCAGTAGACCTAAATTAATACATTTTTTGTTAGTTTTTTTTTTTTTTTACATATACTTGGTGCAAACAGTTCGGACATGAAACGCATTAACTTTCAATTTATCGTTTGTGCGGCAGAAAATTTCCCAACTTGTCCTTCATTTTTTTTTTTTGGTTCAAAAACGTCCGAAAGATTATTGATTTTGTGCCCATTAACTGGCCGAAAAACGAACGAACTGTCTAAATGACCGAATTTCGGACAATTTTTCGAATAGTGTATGGCCAACATTACTCTATGAACTTACTGGTGGTAAGATTGCAGAGATGACTTTATCAGTCTGCTGATGTTCCTTCATTGTGCAGTCAGCAGGTTAGGGACTAAGGTGACAGTCCTGTGTTTCTGAGCTGAAATGGGATGTTGTTGCCATCCTGGCTATGCAGCGTGACAGTGACAGGGGTGTGCAAATTATAAGTGGCTGGGCAAAATCACAAATAGTTTAACAGGTAGTTTAGATGTGTATTTTAACTGTATCTATAGGCCTCATACACACTGGACATTTAGTCCCTGTTTGTCAAATCTCAGCATTCACATATCTATTTAAACTGTACCTTAGGCCTCATGGGCACTGGGCATTTAGCCTAAGAGACATCCTGGTGTTTTTGTGTGCCCGGGAGACACAGCTGCAACGCCAAGCCCCAATCTACAGGATCTATGATGGGATGAAATGCACAACAGCTGGACGATGTACCGAGTGGTGCCCGCATTTAGGGCCATGTGTGTTCAGGTGCACCAAAATGCTGGGATTTGATGCACAGGTGTTAATAGTGCATGTATGACCAGCTATAAGCGTTAAATAAATCTTGGTGTATATAGGAGACCCTAAACACCTGGTGGCCTCATCTTTTTATTCATACAGAAACAAAAACACTTGAACTTTCTCAGAGAGCTATGCAAACCGAAACCATAGTTTTTCCTATCTGGAGCTCATGTGACAGGAAAAGGGTTAATCTAGCGTTGCGTCCTGCCCAGTTAATTTCGGTTTACAGTTCTGTGTGTGTGTTTGAACTTGCATCATGCAGAGAAGATTGCAAGTCCCGACAGAATTGTGAGGAGTCACCGTAAAATAAGAACATTGGCTTTGCAGTGGTAAGAAGTGATCTGCCCAGCTAGCTATAGGAAAGGCACGTCTCTTCCTTTTTAATAGGGGGCTATTTATCCAGCCTGGGAACATTGGGAACAGCTTGTGCTGCATTGCAGATTTGTACATCTGTTCTCTCATGTGGATGTTCTAGTTAGTCATTAGAAAGGATAAATGTCCATTCAACTACTTACCACCTGCTTACTTCAGAATAATGTCTAGTACACACGATCAGTAAATTTGGATGGAAAATATCGCTATTGAAGCGATCATATGATAATCTCACCTGTCCCACAATCCAGCGGTGTTCTCACCCCAGCTGGTTTCACCGACTGACCTTTTTTCTCGGGGCCGGCATCTTAACTATGGGCACACGGCTGTGACAGCTTGCTGCTTCACAGCCAGATGCCCACTGTGTTTATGCATTGTCCATGGTCAAGCGGTCTGGGACAAAAGACTGCAAGGGGGAAAAGAAGAGAACTTTTGCTTCAGATTGCCTACCTGATTTTGACAGGTATTCACTACCCTCCCGCTCCTCCAAAGTGACAGGTTCTTTAAGAGGAGCAGGGGACGAGTACTTAAAGCGGAACTTGAAGCGCCACTTTAAGGTTAAAGGGAACCTGTTGGGATGAAACTCTGAGAGCTGCCAACGCCAACCTGTTTTTGAAGATGCAAGTACCAAGGCTGCCAGCCCTGTTCAGATCCCTAACCTGAAACCCCTTTACTGCTTTAGTCACCCACTATATAATGAAATGGTGATAAGTCTAAAAAAACATTGATACTTGCAGCTTTTAAAAAAAACATGGCGGTAGGAGCACCCATATTTCCATCCTGAAATGCAAAATTTTGTAGCCTTAAGGCTGCATTCACACCTGAGCGTTTTGTCGCCTGAAGCGCGACGCTCCAAAACGCTAGAGGGGAAAAAATACATTATTCTCAATGGAGATGGTTCACATCTCCACTCCAAAACCCCTGACGCCGAACGCCTGAAGCTCAAACAAGTTCCGAATCGGGCGGACTGGGCGTTTTTGAGCGTTTGTATTTCCCATAGAAAGTAATTGAAACGCTTGATTCAAGCGACTAGCGCGACAACGAGCGTTTGCTACGGGTGTTTTGTCACTTTAATCAATAGAACATTTCACCCAGGCAGAAGATAAATAAAATCTACCAACATAGCAACAAGTGATGAAAAGATGATAATTTATCCTATTGGCTAAAATAAAAAACGTCGAAGTACAAAAACGTCGGACGACGCTGTATGCAAACGTGCATGAATACGCGGAAAAAAACGCCAGAAAAAGCAACCAAACAAGCTACGCTTATGTGTGAATGCAGCCTTAATAAGGCAGAAAAAAATTCTAGTATCAAAACCAGAAAGGCAATATGAGTGCATATTTGCGTTTTTGCTGCACTTTCAATGCATTTCAATAAGGAGGTGTATTTTTTTTGTTGTGTGTGTTTTTTTTTTTTTTTCTGCACCAAAAATACAGCAAGCAAGATTTGGAAAAAATAACACACCAGATCCGTAATGGACCATTGTGAAGACTTGCATGATCATGCGTTTTTATTTCCGCTTTTTAATAAACGCAAAGGTGGAAGAAAAATGGATCATCATGAACGCAGCCTAATGCCACGTACACACGATCTGAATTTCCGAGAACAAAACCGTGGATTTTTTTCAGACGGAATTTTGGCTCAAACTTGTGTTGCATACACACGGTCACACAAATGTTGTTGGGAATTTCGAGCGCCAAGAACGCGGTGACGTACAACACTACGACGAACCGAGAAAAATTAAGTTTAATGATTCCGAGCATGCGTAGGATTTTTGTGCGTCGGAATTGCATACAGACGATCGAAATTTCCGGCAAGAACTTTTGCCGTTGGAAAATTTGAGAACCAGCTCTCATGCCGCGTACACAAGGCCGTTTTTCCTGACGTTCAAAAACCTGCTGTTTTTCACAACGTGATTCCTCTCCAGCCTGACTTGCATACACACGTTCATGCAAAAAAAAAAACGTCTGACCAAAGCATGGTGACGTACGACGGGACTATAAAGGGGAAGTTCCTTTCAAATGGTGCCACCCTTTGGTCTGGTTTTGGACTGCATACTTGCTTCTGAGTATGTGCGTTTTTTTTCCCCCCTCCGAAATGCATACACACGGTTGTTTTTCGAGACAAGAAAAAGACTGTCGTGAAAAACGGTTGTGTACGAGGCATAACATTTTTGCTGTCAGAAAAATGTCCGATGGGGCGTACACACGGTCGGAATTTCCAACCAAAAGCTCACATGGAACATTTCTTGTCGGAAATTCCGATCGTGTGTGTGCGGCATTCGTGTCAAATTCACCCCTGAGATGTACCTAAGTCGCTGAATAGAAACCGGACTCGCATATATGTGAACCTGCCCTTACGGTAGATTGATTCAATAGCCATATATATTGTGCCTAGTCCCATCAGATTAAAGCTGTCACATTTTATTTTGACAAGATGGTTTGGGAATGAAAAGTTAAGCCTCATACACACGGCATTTGGCTGGTAATCCTGGCCGTGTGTATGCTTCCTAGCAGTTTTCCCGTCCAGGAATCCCGATGGGAAAATGGAGAACCTGGCTCTCTATTTTCCCATCGGGTTTCCCGGCAGAGTGTTTCCTGCCGAGAAAACCGGTCGTCTGTATGCTTACCTGCAGGATAGAAGAACCGCACATGCTTGATAACACTTTGACGCATGCGCGGTAGCATACAACGATAGTGTGGGGTGTAGCAAGATGGAATCGAATGTGACGCGACACCGGCTCGTCGTAGTCGATGACGTCACTGCGTTCGTGCCATTTTTGTGCCAGGAATCCCGTCGGAAAAAAACAACTTTTTTTTTCTTTCCCGACGTGATTCCCGGTCGTGTGTACAGGGCTTCAGATCTGATTGCTTGCCAGGGACAATGATTTTGCTGTGTGTGTGTGTGTGTGTGTGTTGTGTTTTGTTTTTGTTTTTTTACTTTCCCAGCAAAAGTGAAACCATTTTCTATTGAATGGTGACTCACTATTTTTATAGCTGGAACTGGAATATTACAGCACATATTATACTTCAGATGCACCTAATTGGATTTAATCACATTTCAGTATTGCCAGGAACTTTCACTGTCACCTAAACTAATCCTCCACAACCATAGGAAGTTATTTTGCTACATTTGAGCTTTATAGATTGTGATTGGATGGAACATTATGGCACTCATTTCTTCTGGTTGCATTGGACCCATGAGAAGGTAGTTTTAACACTGGGTATATCTAAAAAGAAAACTGGTTATTGGGCAAAATTCCCACTTGTTACTATTCCAAAGCTGATAGAGGACTATAACTGGTAAAGAAAGGTTGTTTTAAATTTATGCAGTGTTTGCGCTGTGTGCATGTTTTCTTGCATTCTAATTGTTTGCTCAGAATTTTGAATAAGTCAATTGGAAAGTCATCATATTACAATTACATCTGCGCATAGTTGACTTGAGCCAAGAGCACCGGTGCGGGACCCGGAAAGAGGAGGATCGGGGTGGTATTTTTTTGTTATTTTTCATTTACAAAAAAAATCTTTACAATAACTTTAAGCTATAATTTTAAAAAAGGACCAAGTTTGTGAGCAACTTGCTTACATGCATCACTTTATAAGCAAACTATCCATGGAGATCATTTACAATTTTGGCAACTTTTTTTTTTAATTGGTTAAAGCAGAATATTGGTCCTAGGAATTCTGGGAAATTTTACAAACTTATTTGGAAGAATTCAGTATTGATCTGTAAGTAATGATCTAGCAGAAACCAGTCCATATGGACTACAAATGTAATTTTCCCAGAATACCTCACATGCTCACAGATGAAACCATTATTATGGTTGTTATGGTACATTGCATCAAGATCTTCACCCTCACAGTGCATCAGTCACCTACCTGCAGACCGATACCGCAGGGTGCACCCACGTACCACAGGTCTGCAGATCAGTGGACCTAAAATGTAAAGAACGCCGCAGTCCTCCAATCTGCAGAACTGTGCTGACAAGTGATATTACCTGCGATAACCTCTTGTGATTTTTTTTTTTTTTTTTTAAAGGTGAATGGAGATTGGCAGGCAGCCACCAACAGTTGTACACGTAAAGGGGTTAACACTAGAACTTCCATTAGCTTTTTATTGCTAAGCGCAAATCAAGTAAAATCTGTATCTTATGCCATTTAGTGAGCCAAGAAAACATTGGGGTTGCTTTACTAAAACTGGAGAGTGCAAAATCTGGTTCAATTCTGCATAGAAACCAATCAGCTTCCAGGTTTTAGCTCAGGTTTACACTAAATGAGGTTTTGAAATCACGTAAGTTCAGCTGAACGCACACAATTTCAAAGAGGCATTTCAGTCTGACTTCGGGGGCGCTATGAGAGACTCCTGTGCGGGTTCCTGTACATATGTCTATTGAAATCACCCCCGAAGTCGCCAAAAAGAGTGCAGGAACCACTTTTGGGAATCGGTGTGGTGCTGCAAAGTTGGAGTCGCACTGATTCAGATGTTGCCGGCAATAGGCGACGATTTGGCATATGAATAAACATGTCCAATCGCATTTGACAAATCGTCTCGATGTGAATGGGGGGGCTAATTGTTAAGGCTTAATTGAACAAGTTAAAGTTAGAAGCTGATTGACTACCATTCACATCGTTTTAGTAAATCAGCCCCATTGCGTTCTTTTCTTTTTTTTGTTATTTACTAAAGGCAAATCCACTTTGTACTACAAGTGCAAACTACAAGTGTAAAGTGCACTTGGAAGTGCAGTCACTATAGATCCGAGGGGGACACGCAAAGGAAAATAAAAAACAGCATTTTAGCTTGCACATGATTAGATGATAAAATCAGCAGAGCTTCCCTTCATTTCAGATCTACACCTCAAATTTACAGCGACTGCACTTCCAAGTGCACTTTCAGTGCAATTTCAAGTGCACTTTGCACTTGTAGTTTGCACTTGTAGTGCAAAGTGGATTTGCCTAAATAACCCCCTGTGTGAGTGAACTTTGCACTTTGTTAGACATGCACTTTTTGATTTGCATGGAAGCACTTATTAGAGCCTCGTGCACACACTGAACATTATAAAAATGCCAGTAATGCTAGCTGTAGAATGAGTTTTGCAGTAGCATTTTTTAAGTAAAACTATACTCACTCAAAAACGCTCATAAACACAGAATAGCTGTGTTTTTTTAAGCTTTTAACAGAGTTGGAGCATTTTTACAGCTGAAAATGCCCCTGCCAAAAAACGCTGATAAAAGCCTATATGTGCATGGACACAAAACAGCAGCTGTAAAAACATCCAGTGTGCATAAGGCCTTTATATATTTATGGTAAATATTGGGGTTAAAGTTTTGTGACTTGTATATGTTTTTTGTTTTGGTTATTTATTTATTAAACAATCATTTGAGCGCATTACACTGGTTAAACTTTTTTTTTTGGTCTAATGTTTATTGTGCCCGTTCTACATTTTAACTGTTTATTGTCCTGCATCCCTCTCTTCTGCCCTTCCCCGCACTTCCGGCTAGGTAGAGTGCACCCTGCGCATGTCATAGATTCTCGGGACTACATGTCCCATGATTCCTTTGTGCTGCCTGTACTGCACATATGTCCATACAAAGCACCAAGTGCTGCCCATTCTGTGCATATGCCTGACACAGTGCCAGACTGCATCCCTGGGCCAGCTCGCTGCCACGAATATGCTTGCATTCCTCAAACACAGCGGCAGAGCGCATGCGTCCCCTGAACAGGGGGTGTCTTCAGGGAGACCTTGCAAGGTAAAGGAGCTCCACACACCAGAACTTTAAAAGCACATTATGACTGCACAAAAGGGGACATAAGACAATCATGATGTAAGGTATCTTGTATTTGTTATATTTTTCCTTGAAGGGAATACAATACAATAGGTTACAGCAGGGGTTGACAAATTTGCTTGGAATCTAGGAGCCAGCTAAAAAAGTTAGGAGCCAGAAAACGCGCTCCGTTCCGACGAGCTTGCGCGCAGAAGCGAACACATACGTGAGCAGCGCCCGCATATGTAAACGGTGTTCAAACCACACATGTGAGGTATCGCCGCGATTGGTAGAGCGAGAGCAATAATTCTAGCCCTAGATCTCCTCTGTACCTCAAAACATGGAACCTGTAGATTTTTTTTAAACGTCGCCTATGAAGATTTTAAAGGGTAAAAGTTTGTCGGCATTCCACGAGCGGACGCAATTTTGAAGCGTGACATGTTGGGTATGAATTTACTTGGCGTAACATTATCTTTTATAATATTAAAATAAATGGGGATAACTTTACTGTTGTCTTATTTTTTATTTAAAAAAAGTGTAATTGTTTCCCAAAAAAGTGCGCTTGTAAGACCGCTGCGCAAATACGGCATGACAGAAAGTATTGCAACGATCGCCATTTTATTCTCTAGGGTGTTAGGATAAAAAATATATATAATGTTTGGGGGTTCTAATTAGAGGGAAGAAGATGGCAGTGAAAATAGTGAAAAATTACATTAGAATTGCTGTTTAACTTGTAATACCAACGGCCACCACCAGATGGCACCCGGGATTTGTCGAGCCCTGGGTTACAGCATATTGTCTTGTGGGAAAATGTCCCGTGGTTAGATCGCCCCTTTTCGCCCAAACAGCATTTTAGGACTATTTCTCTTCTAATTTGTCAGCAACTTTTGCTGTAATCGGCAAGACAGGCCAATTCATCCAAAGAAAACACCACCACTCATGAAACAGAACTTTGATCTGTTATCTTGAAGACGCATTTGAGATTGTTTATAATATTACTGCCCTTAAAACTTTATTTTCTTGGAACAAAACTGAGAATCTCTGCTCACCCCCTCCCACTGTCACATACACCAGAGCGTTCGTTATGATGCCCAAGCTATTGGATGTAATATCCAAGTGGTATCAGGCAGCAGCACCCTGCTTTACTGACCGGCCTGTCCAATGCTGAGACATGCAGGATGCTTCTCCCATTTCCTTTTGAAATCAATTAGACTTTCAGTGAGTGTTTGCTGTTCCAAATTCGGACCATTAGACAGTTTATGGTCTTGCTTCTCTCCATCTGCATCTGTCTACGGGATAGATTTGTCTAGCTACTTAACCATCTGTTTATATATCAAAACGCAGTAAATCAGTGTTTGTGCTTGGTTATTAGCTAAATGGGAAGCCCAATATTGTTCTTGCACAGATCTCTGGTGTCTAAGTCCACCGCTGTCACCCAGGGTCACTTAAATCTGATTTGATCATTTATCTTATGGTTGATTTGTCTTACTTGTTGGACATATTTGTTCTACTGGGGATCACATAATGTGTACATCAGGGGTGCCCAACCAGTGGCCCAGGGGCCAAATGTGGCCCGCGACACACTCTGATGTGGCCCGTAACCTCCTGCTCAGGGATGGCTGGTTGAACCATAGACCTCTGTTATTACCTACAGTTTGGTGCGCTTTTGGAAACTGCACCACACCTGCAGGATATAATAGAAGTCTATGGCAAAGTGCAGCTAACCCGCAGGAAAGCCACAAGCGCACTGCTCTGCACCCACAGTTTCTGTAAACCACAGTGCATCAGTGTAAAAGCTCTATGGAGCGGAAAATGTAAACAGACTTATGTCCGTTTACACCCACCTACCTTTAATCCGATCCGCTAAAATAAAAACCACACAGAAGGGGCGGATTGGAGGGCTCATAGAGTCGAGTGGGCTGTGTCCGTGTTCGTTCTGCATATGCGGAGTGTAACCCGCAACCGGTTACCAAGCCACTTAAGTGGCCCTCGCTCTTCAAAAGGTTGAGCACCCCTGGTGTACATGATCTACAGTGGATCGTTTTTCAGGGGCTGGTTGACAGGTGTCTGGGAGGCGATATGTTGCCTTCTTATCACCTGCTTTAACCATTAAATTTCTACACGACCGTACAGTAACAGGGCAGGTTGGCCCTATTTAATTTGAATTGGCGTGTTTAGCGACAGTACTGCCTGTTGAATAAGATATCATTATTACCACAAAGCACCATGGCATGCCTTTGCAGCTTAGAGGGGGCTAAAACTGTGGTTCAACTGCCTATTGTGTAAACAAGCCATAACAATTTTAATATGAATGCATCAGGGCTTGTTTTGTGGCCATATGAATGTTGACATGTTCTGCATGCCATGAGAGCAAATTTGTTATGTTTTTTTAAATTGAAGACAAATGGAGGTTTATTAGCAGAGACGTACAGAGTGGAGTTGTGTAGGTTATGTAATGTATGGAATGGAGAGGTGTGGTGTGGGTTATATGATGTACACCGTGGAGGGGAGTATATATTGTGTAGATTGTCATATTTTTAAATCGGAGACATATGGAGGTTTACCAGAGATTTGCGGAATGAAGTGGAGTATGTGATGTACAGGGTAGAGTCGTATGAAGTATGCAATGGGCAGAGTGTGGTGGTGTAGGGTATGCGATGGGCAGAGTGTGGTGGTGTAGGGTATGCGATGGGCAGAGTGTGGGGGTATGCGATGGGCATAGTGGGGTGGTGAAGGATGTGTGATGTGCAGTGGGGGTACCAAGTATTGTGGGGTACATAATGCACAGAGTGGGGGGGGGAATGTGATGCACAGAGTGGAGTGGAGTATGACATTTACAGAATGGTGTGGGGTGGAGTATCTGATATGTAAACTGAAGTAGAGAATATGCAAAGCATGGTGGTCTAAGAATTGTTCAGAAATGGTAGTAAATGGCAAAGGTAGGGAGCACATTATGGAATGCTCTTTAAAGAGGGTTCTGTCAAACTTCATGTAAACAAAGTTACACACGAGAATTCAGAAAGCAAAACTGAAGGTAAAAATACAGATTACACATTTTGTGTAAACTGTTTAAATTACTGAAATGCCATATATGCAGCTATTGTGTGGGTGAGCATTGTGCAGTTTCCGATGTTACTTCTGCTTCTCCAGCCTGCTACTTAGAATATAGAATGAAGCCCACTGGTGATGTCCCTTCTGTGGCATTCACTTCCTGTAGTGTAAGCCCTCTTCAACCTCCCCCTTCCAGTCTAAGTAACTAAAATAGCCTGACTGGCTCACAGATAAAGCATGTTAGTTTGTCTGCTATGTGTACTACTACTACTATAAGGCCTAACTATTACATAGTACAGTCCCTGCTTGTCTGCCCAATTTGTGGTGTGCACGTGATTATAAGGGTACAACTATTTTCAAGCAAAAAGCAAAGGTGGCGGGAAAGTCAATATAATTTCCAGCTACATTATCATAGCAAATTCTACCCTGTGCTGAATTTTTTATTCATGTGACTTCTATTATTAAACAATAAGGCTTCATTTCCACTGTAGTTTTTACAGCCACTTTTCTGAGCGTTTTTTACAGCTTAAAAACGCCTGTCCATGTTATTCTATGGCATCATGCCCACATAGGCGTTTTTGAGCTGCAAATGGCATAGGCGTTTTTGAGCTGTAAAAAAATGCAGGGCCAGGGCGTTCTGAAGCTTCAGAGTAGAGCTGTAAAAACGCCAGACGTTAAACGCTCAAAAACGCTACCGCGGCATTTTTGAGCTCCAGCTCACAAAATTTTTTTTTTTTTTTTTTTACAAAATAAACATGGACAGGCGTTTTTAAGCTGTAAAAAAGGCTAACACAAGTGGCTGTAAAAACGCAAGTGGAAATTAAGCCTAAATGAAAAAACTTGTCTTCTATAGCTGGCTGCCAAAACTCAATATGAGATATAAATTGTCCTTTCCTTTCACCTTGCATTGGTACTTTTGCAGCTTAGAGGGGGCTAAAACTGTGGTTCAACTGCCTATTGTGTAAACAAGCCATAAAAAAATTAATATGAATGCATCAAGGCTTGTTTTGTGGCCATATGAATGTTGACATGTTCTGCATGCCACGAGAGCAACTTTTTTATGTTTTTTTAAATTGAAGACAAATGGAGGTTTATTAGCAGAGATGTACAGAGTGGAGTTGTGTAGGTTATGTAATGTATGGAATGGAGAGGTGTGGTGTGGGTTATATGATGTACACAGTGGAGGGGAGTATATATTGGGTAGATTGTCATATTTTTAGATCAGACATATGGAGGTTTACCAGAGATTTGCGGAATGGAGTGTAGTATGTGATGTACAGGGTAGAGTGGTATGAAGTATGCGATGGCCAGAGTTAGGGAGGTGTAGGGTATGAGAGGGCCAGAGTTTGGGAGGTGTAGGGTATGCGAGGGCCAGAGTTGGGGAGGTGTAGGGTATGCGAGGGCCAGAGTTGGGGAGGTGTAGGGTATGCGATGGCCAGAGTTGGGGAGGTGTAGGGCAATGGTTCTCAACCTCAGTCCTCAAGTACCCCCAACGGGCCATGTTTTGGGAACTTTTCTTTGATAAAATCGTTTTTTATCAATACCATGTCATGGATCTTTATTTAAAACAGCTGTGCAAAGTAAAGGGAAATCTGAAAACATGGACGGTTGGGGGGGTACATGAAGACTGAGGTTGAGAACCATGGGTGTGGGGTACGCGATGGGCAGAGTGGGGTGGAGTGGGGTATGCAATGGGCAGAGCGTGGTATTGTTTACGCGCACGCTCCTGCGCGAATGGAGAAATGCCGACCAGCAATCCCAAGCCCCCCTTGAGGGCAAAATAAAAAGCACAGTTCAGCAAGGGAAGTTGTGTTTTTTTTTAATTTATTTATTTAAATTTATTTTTTTAAACGAATCAGACTAGGATAAACAGTGTTGCAGGGGAATATATAATAATCGGCTCCTGCTCGCACAGGGGCCACTTGCCATTCCCGCCGCAGGACTATATCCTAAACCAGAGGTCCAGCCTTCACCCATCACGCTGTGTTCTGGCAGCCATGCACCTTCAAGGACTGAGTACCAATTTAATATGAGGGTCCACTCCCTTTGACCTGTACAGTACTCTACAGGCAATGTCTTAGTTCTCAAGTGCCCAGGATTTCCACAATGCAGGGTCTAGTGCCACTCGGGGTCGCATTACCGGAAAAACCTGATAGTTGCTTCTGACCTTCTTTACAAGGTTTGGGTACCATTTTATCTTGGCATAGCAGCTTTTTTTTAAATGGATCCGATTAATAAAATTGTTCCTTGAGTCTCAAGAACCGGCTCGGGACCTTTAGCTTAGCAAACGCACAGAGTAAAAAGTGACCATCCACCTTTTAAGACACTGGCGGAAAAACTGAAGTACTTCCTGTATGGGAGGGGTTATATAGAGGTGGACTTCCTGACTTTTTTATTCTGCCAGTGTCCATGCCAGTGTCCATTCACCTATAGGTGGTTTATAACCCTGGTAGTATTGTATATGGCTGCTCTGTGTCCCATTTTATGTACGAAAAGGAAAATAATATTTCCAAGTACTGTGCTGCTCTTGGTGTTCTGTAGTGTTTATGATATGAACTGCTTGCACAGAATTTGCATCCACTCGTAGTCAGACCAGCACTTTGACTCTGTTTGGAATGTGAAGATTAAAAAGAGATAGCTATACCATTGCCAAGTCTTCACTACTTCCCAGGACTCTCTTATTTCTCTAATTACTTATTACTAGTTCAGTATTTAAATTTTAGATACAGTTTCTCATTAATAAATGTTCTAAAATGACACCACTTGTAAGAAGAATAAATGTCTCTGATAAATATATATTTTTTTAAATGCAAGAGCACATTCAATTCTCATGTGATTAAAAAATAAATAAATGGTCAGGTGATTGCTATGAGGGGGTGTAGCTGAAGAAAATGGCCGCTGTGATATTGGCACAAGCAAACACTGTGTAACGTCCTCTGCTGACTGTTGCATAGAAGCAGATAGGCTGCACTCATCACATGGGTTTCATTTTCAGTTCTGACTGGAATAAACCTTCAATGGCCTGTAATTTTATGAGGTATATACTGTATAAAGGGCTTTTTCATAACATATTATTTTTTGAAGTATCCATGCTTTCAAACTGGTTCTTCCATAGGAAAGATTTCCCATCACTCCCTCTCCAAGTGACATGATTACCAGGACAGGAAGTGAAAGCCAAAAATCTCCAGAGCAGCTGGCGGGAGAGGGGGCGACACGGGGCGGGGATGACACTGGAGGTCACCTGGGGGGCCTAAGGATGACACTGGAGGTCACCGGAGGAGCACACAGGTGGACAATCGGGGTGTAATCAATCCGGTAGTGAGGGCAGTTGCAAGCACTCGTTTCCCTGTAATAGCTTTCAATGAAGCAGCTGAAAGCCACTGGAGGGAAGGAGGAGAAGTGGCTATCAACTGAACTGCTTCTTTGAAAGCCATACACGGAGATCGGTGTTTGTAACTGCCCCCACCACCGCACCAATCAACCCTGACTGTCAACAAGGGGTGGATCATCCATTGGTGCAGTATGGGTCAGAGCACAGTGACGCCCCACACCCTCAGTGAACACCCTGCACCTATGGATGATACTCTATTGTGTTCACAGTTTAGTTTGGTATCTTTGGTGCTCGAAGCATAGATTATACAATTAAATAGGAAAGAAGGGAAAAAGAATTTGAATTTGCTAGTCTTTTATGAAAGAGGAATTGTTCACATAAATTGTAATAAAAGCATATTTGCCATTCTGAAGCTTCCCTCAAACCACTTTGCATATTATTTTATATGTACTGTGATTCTGTACAAATATGCTGCAGAAATCTCCCTCCACTAAGTCTTGCTGCAACCATTTTAACTGTGGGCAGCTGAAGCTGCTGCCTGTTGGCTTCCTGGATTTACACAGACACACAGAGGCACACCTCCAGCTTTGCAGCCGTTTTATGACTCATTCCTTCTCCCTTCCTGGCAAACTCTCAGGAGCGTGAGAGAGTTGTGCATGATGTCGTAAGCCTCTGCCTGATTTACAGGGGTTACCACCAGCTGGGCCCTCAGTTTCTATCAGACCTGACCCCACACTATACACCTAGACGCTGTCTCCGTTCAGCCGACAAAGCTCTAATCACTGGCAATACCGATAGGCTAAATTCCATAAGAGGAAAACGGATGGGCTCTGCAGGGGTAACTCTCTGGAACCAAACCCTGCTTACCATTCGTATCTCCCCAAGCCTATATACGTTCAGGAAAAAGCTGAAGACCTGGCTATTTCTCCAAGCATTCCAATCCTAGGCCAATTTTCCTCTGTTCATCCACTCGCTGACCTTTAAATCTTTCTCTTCCTCTCCTTTTTCTCTTCTTCTCTCTTCTTCTCTATCTCCTCCTGCTCTGCAGCAGTTGCGTTTATTTATGCTACCCTCGCCAGAACATCCGGGCAATCTGTCACAAAGCGCTTTAGCGCCACCGACTGGTGGTATATGTGCACTTCACAAACAAATGGTAATAAATAAAAAATAAAGTAAATAGGCTTATTACCAGACAAAGAAACAGGAAGTGGGTTGTGTAAGGTATTTACTGACAGAACAATTTTTTTACTATCCAAATTTAAAACAACAAGGGCAGAGGATTTAAGAGCTAGCCGGTTCACACTTGGGCGACCTGGGATCCGACTTCAAGTCGCCCCAAGTCGCGCGGTCGAGAAAATGAATGGAAGTGAATGGGAGCCGTCTTAATGTACACTACTAAAGTCGCTCCGACTTCAGAAAAGGTTCCTGTACTACTTCAATCTGATTCTAGGCAACTTGTAGGCAACTTGTACCCATTGATTTCAATGGAAGTCGCCTCAGAAGTCGAATCACTGTCTTAACTGAAGCAACAATACAGGAAGATAACATACATTTCTCAGGCAAACCCCTCCCTCCCCTTCCCTCCCACAGAGCTGATTGTTGTTTGATTGGCCACTGGAAAGCCTCCTGTCCTGGAGGCAACTTGAAGTTGCCTTGTACTGTCCTGGAGGCAACTTGAAGTTGACTTGTACTGTCCTGGAGGCAACTTGAAGTTGACTTGTACTGTCCTGGAGGCAACTTGAAGTTGACTTGTACTGTCCTGGAGGCAACTTGAAGTTGCCTTGTACTGTCCTGGAGGCAACTTGAAGTTGCCTTGTACTGTCCTGGAGGCAACTTGAAGTTGCCTTGTACTGTCCTGGAGGCAACTTGAAGTTGCCTTGTACTGTCCTGGAGGCAACTTGAAGTTGCCTTGTACTGTCCTGGAGGCAACTTGAAGTTGCCTTGTACTGTCCTGGAGGCAACTTGAAGTTGCCTTGTACTGTCCTGGAGGCAACTTGAAGTTGCCTTGTACTGTCCTGGAGGCAACTTGAAGTTGCCTTGTACTGTCCTGGAGGCAACTTGAAGTTGCCTTGTACTGTCCTGGAGGCAACTTGAAGTTGCCTTGTACTGTCCTGGAGGCAACTTGAAGTTGCCTTGTACTGTCCTGGAGGCAACTTGAAGTTGCCTTGTACTGTCCTGGAGGCAACTTGAAGTTGCCTTGTAAGTTGCCTGATGATTCATACTCAAGTAGTGTCCAAGTTGCCTCCCAAAGTCGTGCTAGAAGTCGTGTTGCTCCTGTGTGAATGCTCTCTAATAGATGGAAAGATGAAAAAATGACTGAAGTGCCACTTTAATGATGTGGATTGAAGCTCTATCTTTGGCTTCACCTGTCTGTTTGTTTTTTGGATAGACAGAGGACCATGCTGGTTACATTTTTAAACAAGGGGTCAAAGTCTTGGTAGGTCAATCAATGATTTGTATATATCAATTTACTGTACCAAAAAACATTCCCAAATGTGGCAAAGACAGCAAGTCTGGATTACAATTTAACTTTTCACTAAAAACAACTTGAAACTGTATTTGTGCTTGTTATATTTAATTCCATGCAATTGCTTAACAGCAATTGTTACATGCACCGCAATACATTTCCCAAAATACCACGACAATGATTGCCTATAATTTATTTGTGAAATACCTCACCAGACCTGGTGTCAAGGCCAGAGAGAGCATAGAGCTGACTTGTCTCTTACAGCAACCAAACGTTGTTTAAAACCGAACTCTTGCCGAAGGCCACTGATGAACTACTGCTTCTGCATTTCGGAGAATTTTTACTTTCTTTCAGCCTATACAGTACAGTTAGCTCCAAACCTTTGGTGCTGAGATTTACACTTCCAAGTGGAGTACACAAATGATAACAGTTCGCTCACTCTGCATGACCTCCAGTCCGAAAATGTGTTGTATTCTTTTCACAGAATACAAGGCGTTCTGTGATTTGAAAAGGGGAGATTGTGATGTTCATTCTTGTCACCTCCATTCACAGAACACCTTACATTTTTCCATTGCAAATGTCCAAATTTCAGGAGCTTAGCTTTAAGAATTAAAAACAGGAGCAAGATTTGAGTCCTAAAAAATCCAAATCGGTTTACAAGCACTGATCTAATTTTTACAAAACACATTCCTCTCTGCATGTTTGGCTGCATCACTTTTCAGCACATTGCACTGCTTCCTCCAGTCATTTAGATTCCATTCTGGAGCAAGGAGGACATAAATCTTTTCATATGTTTAGTACACACACACACAAAACAATGCAATGGCTTCAAAAACAATTCACAAACACAATACAGAATTCTGTGACAAGCATGCTAGGTTTAATTTTTGGTCCTTTATGAGAAAACAGACTGCTTTAATATTCTTCTTTTTTTTTTTTTGGTATGCCCCATTTACAATCTACTCTAAACATGACCATACACAGTTAGATTTAAGCTATCGTAGAAAAATTGTTCACCTGAACTTCCTTTCCTGCCATCATTGAGTTGACTAGTTTTGTTTGAAAGACCTTAGATTTTCATGCAGGCCTGCTATTTGGATGGAATGCCTAGATATATTCAAAAGGTTTCATTACAAAGTGTACAATTATACAAATGCAAGAACCACATTTACAGAATTTCATTGGACAAGAAAATTTTCTCATCCTGCTACTTTGAGTTTTTGCATCACTTTGGTTAAAAATTTCCCAATTTGACCCCACTTTCCACTAGAAAGTAAAAAAAATGAAAAATAGAAAATTCAAATTTTTGCACAAAAACTAGTGTATGGTCAGCTTTAGTTTGTGCAGTAATGATAATGGTCTTTAATTTCCAGTAGTATGTTTTAGGACCAAATGATAACATATATACAAGTAGATTACATTTGCATTCTCTCACATTGCTACTGAGCAGTAACACGGACAATAACAAGTTTATTTATATTGCATTCAAACCATCCTATCAAAATTATACTTATTTTTCTTTCAGACATTATGAACCTTCCTACCTGCACCTTGTGTTTTTTCACTTGCATAAGATGTGCACTGATCATGTAGTTTCACAGTGTCCTTTTGTAGCCCTGTAAACGCAATCTGTAGTAACGTAAATCTTCACATTCCTTTGTCAGCAGTTTCTGTTTTCTGGGTTAAAATAATGAGGCATGCAGAATGGCACTGCACAGGTTAGACTACAGACAGAGATTATGCGTTAAGCTGTGAAGCCGTAAGGAGTCATAGTTGGCTGCCCATAGTTGAGATGTCGGTGCTTGCACCCGAAGACCGATAAAGAGCAGGGTTGGTGGGTGAGGATATCTTTGGATCCTGGGACAGATAAGTGTGTGTTTTTGAAAAGTCAGCTGCGACAGTATCCCACAATCCCTGGGTCTCTCAGTCTAGTGCTCTGCAGGTGAAAGCTTCATAGTAATTAGACCTGACACAGACCAAGCAGGCAGAGTAATGAAGGGAAGAAATGTGTTTTCATCATATTAGCACTCCCATAGTTGAGATGCCCAGAGGAAATGGTGAGGCATATACTGGAAGCTGCCAGAACAAGAAGTTACCCATCCCTTAGACTCCTTTTAACATGGGCAATTTGATCATGTCTACCAGTTAGTTTTTTTTCCGGTGAACCTGATTGGAAGGGTATGCATTCCTTTGAATAGGCTACCTCTGAGTCCAATCCAGTCTGCAAAAAAAAAAAAAAGGAGGATCCTGTCCCCTTCTTGTTTAGGCAGATCGGATCCAAGGGGTAGCCAGGTATAAATGGACAGCGGAGTCTGTTTACACCAGCCCACCCATAGAGCAGAGTGGGCTCTGTGTCCTGCGTCCTGCAAAAACTGAAAGCAAAAGGATGTGTCATCCGCCCTCTGTGCTCTGGTCAGCAGGGGATACCTGAGCGGATTCCCTGCTGTTCGAAACTTAATCTGCCCAGTAAAAAAAGGGCCTAGAACACACAATGGGAATACCGCCTTTTGAAGCGATCACCCGATAATCTGATCATTGGTACACAGCTTTCGAGAGCCAATCACGACAGTTCATGCAAAATTATCTGAAGGGACAAGCACAAATGTTTTTTCACGTAAGATAACAGTCTTTTCTCGTATGATTTTTTTTTTTGTAATTAGTATAGTATTTGTACACACAAGAATTGTGTGACCAAGACCACGCATGCTTGTAAATGAAAGGATACAATACATTAAATCGCTTCTGAAGTTGTATTCTGTCATATGAGAATTTTTGGAACTTTAGTATTCCACTGGTTTTCGATATGAGACTAACATGAAAAAAAAAAAAGCACGATCATTTGTCTGATATTCTTATTGTGTGTGTGTGCTAGGCATTAGCGAATCGGGATAAGCTAGGTGAATGAATACATGGACATAGGGGAATCAATCAACCACGAAAGTGCAGCCACAACACGCTATCCTGTCGTTACAAGCTAAAGCAAATAAATGACACGGGGAATAGGAACACATTAAAGTGGTTGTAAACCCCCCCAAGAAGTTACACCTACAGGTAAGCCTAGATTAAGGCTTACCTGTAGGTGTTTGCAATATCTCCTAAACCTACACAGTTTAGGAGATATTTGCCAATACGTATACACCGTTGTCTACGGCACATGCGCGCCGTAGACAACGGCGCAGTGAGAATCCCCTTTGAAAAAAACCGGCAATGACGTTTTTGCCGGCTGCCGCGCGCATGAGCGGAGTGACGTCTTCGCCGCTCCGGCCAATCACAGCTGTCTGCGGCCGGAGGGGGGGAGACTAGGACAGCTTCGGGGGCTTCGTTCTAAGGTAAGTAATGCATAATTAGCTAGTATGCTAGTCATACTAGCTCATTATGGCTTTGTCTTGCAGGTGTTTTAAAAAAAAAATTCCGGGTTTACAACCACTTTAATATCAAGTTAAAACAGCAAAAACATTTAAATGTGTACAGTGCCTTTAAAACACTTTTACATACTTGGTTGTATCTGGTAAACTCCTTATTTGTTAATATATCACTTTGTTACTTTACCTGTTGAATACATTTTTTTTTAAATACATTTCTTGCAGTGTCATTCCTTGAACCTGGAAAAAATGCCTGTGGAAAGGATGCGGATGCGGCCGTGGTTAGAAGAACAGATAAATGCGGATCGAATCCCAGGATTGAAATGGCTAAATAAGGTACTGTCCTAATTATTAATGTTGTGAAGCGTTTCCCTAACATTGTTGTTGTCCTGTTTGAAGACCGTGCTACTGAGTTTTGTGGCACTATATAGTTCAGGAATAGTAATAAGTAGCCTTTTTACTTGGGGGGATTAAGTCAAAAATCTTTTCCTTCTGTAATACAAATGTCTAAAAAGTAAAAAAGTAAGAATTTTGATTTACTGAACCCACCATTCTGCTGCCAGCATTATTTTTATGATTATTGCTCCTGCGGCATAGTGCCTGGCAGAAGGTCGAATCCTAGTTTAGTTCAGTGGAATCTGCTGCCATACTCCTTTGTACCCCCCACCATTCTTTTATTGGGTGAAAACTATTAAACTACTTGTTCAGCAATAAAGGCCCATTTTGGTGGTGGTTCTGACACTTGCATGCTGCCTAAATGCTTGTAGTTGATCCCCAAGTCAATGTCTGTGATTGCTCTTTTCCCCTAAAAAGATGGTTCTTAAAGGAATCCAACAGAATCGATGCCATCAAAAACAATTCCATGTATTATTTACCTGCAGTGCCCAAATATTGATTTTTGGATTCCATAGGTTGTACCCTGACCCTGAGATTTATGATGTTGTGTCATTTTTCTGTAAGCAAATCTATTTTCTTATCTTGGCTAGAATACCTTATAAATAGTGTCCAAATTGTGGTGTTCAGCAGTCCACTGAATCCAATGGTGCTTATCTGCTCTTACACGCCCAAAAATGCAGCGCCTTACTATAGGCAGTCCTCGAGTTGCGAATAACTCCTACTTACGAACGGAGGTAGCGTGACGTCACTGCCGGCCGCGTGCGCTCCACACTGGTCCCAGGTACAGCCGAGCAACTATCTTGCAGCACCAGAAACATCCCACACTGCAGTACTGCATTGCCACATGAGCCCCAAATAACATGACTGCATGCGCAGAAGCAGCCAGAACATCCCACATCACTGCACAGGCTGGAGTTACACTCATGCTGCGTACATACGGTCGTTTTTTGTGATGGAAAAAAAACGACATTTTTGAAAACGCCATTTAAAATGAGCGTGTGTGGGGAAAACGTTGTTTTATGTCTTCTGAAAAACGACAAAAAAAAATTCGAACATGCTTCAATTTTTTATGTCTTTTTTCAAAACGTCGTTTTTTTTGTCATTTAAAATGATAGTGTGTGGGCAAAACGACTTTTAAAACAACGTTTTTAAACCCGCGCATGCTCAGAAGCAAGTTTTGAAGCGAGCTTGAATGGAACAGAGTGCCGTCGTACGTGCTGAACGTAACCGCGCTTTGCTAGAGCATTTTGAAAAAACGATGGTGTGTATGCTACGCCGTTTTTGAAAATCACATAAAACGTCGTTTTTTTCTATCACAAAAAACGACCGTCTGTACGCGGCATTATAAATGTACTGTTCCGACATACAAACAAATTTCACGTAAGAACAAACCTACAGTCCCTAACTTGTTCATAACCCAGGGGCCGTCTGTATAGGGCAGTGATGGCGAACCTTGGCACCCCAGATGTTCTGGAACTACATTTCCCATGATGCTCAACTACACATAGTTCGTCAGGTTGAAAAAAGACACAAGTTCAACCATAAAAAATAAATAAAATTAAAAATATTGTACAATCCCATATAGCCAATTCTATACCCACAATTGATCAAGAGGAAGGCAAACAAAAAAACAGCAGAGCATGATCCAATTTGCTACAGCAGGGGAAAAAAATTCTTCCTGATCCCCCGAGAGGCAATCTGATTTTCCCTGGATCAACTTTACATATAAATGTTAGTACCCAGTTATATTATGTATATTTAGGAAAGTATCCAGGCCTTTCTTAATTAAAGAAATCTACTGAGCTGGCCAGAACCACCTCTAGACGTAAAGAGTGCCCCCGTGTCCTCTGTGTTGACCGTAAAGTGAATAACTCAACTCCAAGTTCTATATGGACCCCTTATATATTTTAACATGTTGATCATATCCCCCTTTATTCTCCTTGTCTCAAGATTGAATAAATTCAGTTCCTCTAATCTTTCCTCATAGCTGAGCTCCTCCATGCCTCTTATCAGCTTGGTTGCCCTTCTCTGTACTTTCTCCAGTTCCCGATTTATCCTTTTTGAGAACTGGTGCCCAAAACCAATGGTTGATTGACATTGTTACATTGTCATCCACACTGTACAAATATTTGATTCTAGAAGCATAGGTTATCACAAAATGGCTAAAATTATGCTTTTACTAAAGTCTGAAAATGTTTGTGATCTTATGTAGCTCTGTCACACTAGCTGCAGCACAGTCTTTATTTAATAATTTATGTTTTTATGTCTTATTATGAAAGTGCATTGCACAATCTCCAATTTCAAGAGGAAATACATCAGACATATACAATGTTGAGATATTATGTTGGAACTTCCTCTTGGATCATTAAATGTTGTAAAAGGTTTACATAATGCATTTGAGGTTTGTTAGCGATTACGCAATATTTTTATCACTTGTTAAATAGAACAGCTGTCAATAAAAATTGTAAATGAGATCTTTCTTTATCACTTTTTTTTCTGTGTATTACTGAAGATGAGAATTAAGTTAACTTGTTCCTAGGCTGCAGGTTGGATAGTAAATCTTCATGAGTGCAAAAAAAAATAATAATTAACTTTTACTTCCCAAGCTATGGAGTTGTTTGTCAAGTCAAAGCTTGTACTGGGTCGAGTAGCTGTCACATTGAGTTGTTTTCTGTACAAATAGTACTTGCTGTAACATGAAGGCACAGGAACAGGGGTGTAGCTAAACTCCATTGGGCCCTGATGAAAAAAATTCTAAACCAGGGCCCCCAACATTGTTTTTTAATACCAGTTAGCATACCACGCACTCTAATAAAACATACAGCAGTCTAAGCTTGTATTAAGAAGAGAGCTTCCCAACTGAAACATGGCCTGTATACTCCACACTGTTGATGTATTAACCTTTTGCTAAGTCCACCTCAATGATATTTCTTCTTGGATAGGACATTACAGAGAGGTTTTATTCTTTCAGACACTAGGGGAAGAGGTACGGTTATATGAATGAATAGAACAGATCTCTCAAGCTGTCTGTGGACACTCGACAGTGTAACATTGTTTAGGAAAGGTTTGACCCGCAGGAGGAAGTTGGTCAAATGGCTATCCCATAAATATGTGCACATAGCTCACCCAAGCATACATTGTTTAAGATTGGAGCAGAAGGAGGGAGAAAATGTTTTCAATGCATCAGAATTTACTGTGGGTGGAGCTATAACAAACAGGGCAGATGTCTGCTCTTTTCATAGCCTAAATAATATGAAGACCAAACTTAAAGGAAAGCAAACCTGACCTGAAGGAAGCATGGAGACTTAAAGGGTCACTAAAGGATTTTTTTTTTAGCTAAATAGCTGCCTTTACCTTACTGCAGTCCTGGTTTCATGTCCTCATTGTTAGTTTTTGCTTTGAAGTAGCTGTAATCCTTCTCTGATCTCTACACTTCCTGCTTGTCTGGCTTCTTATGAAAAAACTCATGCAAGCTTCTCACTGTGGTTCATGATCAAGAAGGTGTGATTACTGTCTAAAACTCCTCAGAACCAATCAGATTCATTTTAAAAACAAACACTGCCCTGTGTTTGTTTTTGTTCTGTGTGTCTCTGTACTTCACAGAAACATGAAACTAGTTTAAAAACAAAACTAAACTGCATGCACATTATATGATTGATTTTTAATCATTTTTAAAAGGAATCAGTTAACTATTATGTCTCTATACCCTGTAAACAGTCATTTCAGCAAAAAAAAAAAAATGTTTTCCTTTACTGCTCCTTTAAGGATGCCCGACCTCTCCTTTCCAAATAATAGTTCTGCTTCCTGTTATGCTGACCATCAGGCTTTAATGTATATGTGAGCAAGTCGTCGTATAAGAACTTCTGACTCTTCTATAACTTTATTGATCTGCACACCTGTTCCAGGTCAGTGATTGAGGCAGGCCATAGATCAGGGGTGTCAAACTCAATTTGATCGTAGGCCGCATCAGCATTAGGATTGTCCTCAAAAGGGGCGGTTGTATCTGTAAGATTAGATGTCCAGGTGCAAGGGCCACATGAAATGGCCTGGATGGCCGTATTTGACCAGCGGGCCTTGTGTTTGACACCTATGCCATAGATTATGTGAATTCCTTCCATGGAAAAATTTGAATATCGTGCAAACGTTCATATATTTCACTAATGCAACTTAAAAGGTGAAACTAATATATGAGATGGACTCATTACATGCAACGCAAGATAGTTTAAGCCGTGATTTGTCATAATTGTGATGATTATGGCTTACAGCTCATGAAAACCCCAAATCCACAATCTCAGAATATTAGAATATTATATGCAATCAATAAAACAAGAATTGTACATAGAACAATATCAGACCTCTGAAAAGTATAAGGATGCATATGTACTCAGTACTTGGTTTGGGCCCCTTATGCAGCAATTACTGCCTCAATGCGGCGTGGCATGAAAGCTATAAGCCTGTGGCACTGCTGAGGTGTTATGGAAGACCAGGATGCTTCAATATCGGCCTTCAGCTCTTCTGCATTGTTTGGTCTCATGTCTCTAATTTTTCTCTTGGCAATGCCCCATAGATTCCCTATGGGGTTCAGATCAGGCGAGTTTGCTGGCCAATCAATCACATTAATACCACGGTAATTGAACCAGGTTTTGGTGCCTTTGGCAGTGTGGGCAGGTGCCAAGTCCCACTGGAAAATGAAGTCGGCATCCCCATAGAGCTCGTCTGTGGAAGGAAGCATGAAGTGCTCCAAAATCTCCTGGTAGACAGCTGCGTTGAATATGACACTTGAAGCCCATGTCCAGGATCCGTCTGTGTGTGGTGGCTCTTGATGCACTGACTCCAGCCTCAGTCCACTCCTTGTGAAAGTCCCCAACACTTTTGAATGGCCTTTTCCTGACAATCCTCTCCAGGCCGTGGTCATTCCTGCTGCTTGTGCACCTTTTTCTTCCACACTTTTCTCTTCCACATAACTTTCTATTAATGTGCTTTGATACAGCATTTTGGGAACATCCAACTTCTTTTGCAATTACGTTTTGAGACTTTCCCTCCTTATGGAGGGTGTCAATGATGGTTTTCTGCACAACTGTCAGGTCAGCAGTCTTTCCCACGATTGTGATTCCTACTGAACCAGATTGAGAGACCATTTAAAGGCTCGGGAATCCTTTTGCAGGTATTATGGCTTAATTAGCTGATTAGAGTGGGACACTTTGAGCCTAGAAAAATATTGCACCTTTTCACAATATTAAAATTTTCTGAGATTGTGGATTTGGGGTTTTCTTGAGCTGTAAACCATAGTCTTCACAATTATGACAAATTATGGCTTGAACTATCTCATATATAAGTTTCACCTTTTAAGTTGCATTAGTGAAATAAATGTATCTATTTTTCCTCATTTGGGCTTTAACAGATATCTGTAAAAAGATCAAAATGCAATGATGTGTTGAGCTATTACAGATGCGGCCTATCTTTATCAATCTGAAATCACGAAAGTATGAGCAGTTTTTTTTTGCCTGTGACTTTGTTCTAAGGCTCCATTGACACTAGTGTTTTCTTATGCTCTTAGAAGCTAATATTTTTTCCATCTCCTAGAAAGTAATAATGTTATACTAATGTGTCCATGCACACTATTTTTCTGCTCCCAAACGCTAAGCTTGAATAATGCTTCTAGAATAAAATATTTTTTTTGTAGAGTTTTTGGGCAGAAAAAAATGCGAAACACTTCTAAACGCTACTAAAACGACTAGAACGGCTTCTTTCTGGTACAATATTTTTATTAAAATATATATAAAAAAAAGAGGAAAAACAGACAACAAGTTCCCACGCAGGGAATATGGACATAAAACATAAGTATACACAAAAGCACATAATAGAATATATACTATTAAAAGGAACTAATTATAAATTACCACCGTCTCCCCAGCCAGGGAAGGGGGGCAGTGCGTTATGCCTGAGCCAGAAGACCCAGGGGCCAAGGCAGGTAAAAGGGGGAGGGGGCGGAGTTATCCGCAAAACGGGGGAGGAAAAAAAAAACGAAAAAAAAAAACAAACAACAAAACTAAACAAAGAAAACAACCAAAAAATAAATAAAAACATGCACAGCAGAGGGAGAAAGAGAGGGGAAGAATAGAGCAGAGCAGTGAGGAAAAGCTCAGAAACAAAGAAAAAGGAAGAACCCTCAGGCTGGAAGTAAGGACAAATTAAATTTAGAGCCCCAGACTAGACGGGTGCAAACTAGGGGGTGTATAGGACCACCGCGGGGCCCATACCTTAAGAAATTTAGCATGAGAGTCATGGAGGACGCTAGACATCTTTTCATGGATCGTAAGAGTCGTCGGGGTATTCTTGAACTCTGGAAATGAAACAGAAGGTTTTTTCCAGGCCCTCGCTATTGTCCGCTTGGCAGCGATAAATAGGTATGTGGCTAATTTCTGCTGGTGAGAGAAGAGGCCCGGGATTGGGCAATGGAGTAATGCATATTTGGCGTCCTTACGGAAGGGGACATGAAATAGGGAGGATAGAACGGCTTCTTTCAAGTGTTTTTGTTTTCTTATTGCACTGTAAACACGCTAATAAAATGCTAACACGCCTAAAAGCTTCTAAAACTTACCAAAATGCTACTACTAGCCAGCACAAAAATGCTATTGTCAGCATTTTTCATCAATTCTTCTTTTTTTTGCTAGTGTGCATGGAGCCTAAATGTTCCTCTTTCCTAGTTCAGAAAGCTGGGAGTTAAATGTGTTGGTCATCATCCTACTCACTTTTAAAATACACTTTAAAACAAAGGATGTTCATTCTGGCTGATCCAAGTTTGCTTTAACTTTGAAAGAGGAAACTGAGCCAAAACCTATTTCCCTCGCACTTGGCTGCAATGTTAGTACATCAACTTATGCCAACAAATCTACAGTAAATAACTGCAACAAGCACATCCATGTTACATTTGTAGTAGTGTGCATTGTCTGCTACACTGTCCAATAAAGCTGCCCATACACTAGTAGAATTTTTGTTTGTTTTTGAAACATTCCTTCAATTTTGTAATGTTTATAGGATAGGGTCAAAGCTATGTTCATTTTCAAAAGTAACAATGAAAATGTCTGTAGGAGCAGGAAGGCAAATTCCCAAACAATGGAAATCCTAACTGTGAATGTGTTTTTGTGGGGGAAAAATCATCCAAAATATTGTACACATCAGCAGGGCATTTTTGCACAGAGATTAGGTGCAGAAACTCTTACCCTACTCACTACCCACCCCTGCCCTCAGGATGCAGGGCTCAGGAGTGTGTAATACAAAGTGTAAGGCAGAGTTCGTCAAAATCCGGGCTCCAGGTCACAATTAGCGGCCTGGGGAAAGAAGCCGCAAAGCCGCGGCCGGTAATTAAGGCCGCGGCTTTGCAGCCTTCTGCAGGCCTATGCTTCCTTCATTGATCTGACGCCATCTTGTTGTGGCATGACAAGACAACCAGCAATGCTAACGGAGCTTCCCCTGTGGTTTCACTGCCATCTCCTTCCCTCTAATTAGAAACCCCCAAACATATATATAATCATTTTTTATTCTAACAACCTAGAAAATAAAATGGCGGTCGTTGCAATACTTTATTTTACACCGTATTTGCGCAGCAGTCTTGCAAGCGCTCTTTTTTGGTAAAAAAGACACTTTATTCCAATTAAAAAATAAGACAACAGTAAAGTTAGCCCAATTTCTTTTATATTGTGAAAGACTAGCTGAATACCCGGCGTTGCCCGGTCTTCCTATCTTAACCTTTTGGGGAGGAAAATCATAGGAATATAAATATACCCATCTTTTATATAAGGGTGTAGGTAAGGGTTAATTTAACTGTCATATATTTTTATTTGGCATATAAGTAATATGTGTACCAGGTATTATTGAAATATCTCCAGGCGTACAGAAGTTACGTGGGAACATACATTTCCCATTGATTTGCATGGGACTTTAAACAAAAACCCCGACCCTCAGAAATGGGGGTAGTTAAGGGATAAATTAACTATCCTATAGTTTAAGTGGACATATAAGTAACATGTGACCAAGTGTTATCGAAATATCTACAGCCGTTTGGAAGTTATGAAGTAACATGCATTTCCCATAGAGTTGAATGGGACTTTAAAGAAAAACCCCGACCATGGCAAATGGGGGTGGGTAAGGGTTAAACCACCTATCCTATGTTTGTTGCTGACTTATAAGTAACATGTGTGCCAAGTTTCATGTTAATATCTTTAGCCGTTTGGACGTGATGCTGGAACATACATACATACATACATACACACACACACACACACACACACACACACACACGTTGAGTTTTATATATATAGATAATGTGACGCTGAGTAAATTTATACACAACATGTCACGCTTCAAAATTGCTTCCGCTCGTGGAATGGCGACAAACTTTTACTCTTTAAAACCTCCATAGGCGATGTTTAAAAAATTCTACAGGTTGCATGTTTTAAGTTACAAGGGAGGTCTAGGGCTAGAATTATTTCTCTCGCTCTACCAATCGCGGCAATATTTTACATGTGTCGTTTGGACACCGCTTTCATATGCGGGCGCTACTCACATATGCGTTCGCTTCTGCGCGCAAGCTCGGCGGGACAGGGTGCGTTTCTGGCTCCTAACTTTTTTAGCTGTCTCCTAGATTCCAAGCAAATTTGTCAACCCCTGGTGTAAGGTTCAGAACTGTATATTGTAGAGGACACAAGGCTTAGGAGTAACACAGGCCAGCCAGTGTACAACCACCCCCCCCCCCCCCCCCAGAATCCCCCTGTACAGAGCTCACCCCAATTGCTTCCCCCCGATTTAAAGCTCTTCTCCCAAATACCCTCACAGTACAGAGCGCTCTCCCCAAATTATCCCCCTCACCCAGTACAAGGTTCTCCTGTCAACATCCTTCCCTCCCCCAGTACAGAGCCCCCTTCCCAACCTCCTCCAGTACACTGCTCTCCCTCCAACAGCTCCATCTCTCTAGTAAAAAGCTCTCCTTTCAACACAATATACATCCCCAACAAAAGCCTCTCTAGTACAGAGCTACCCATCAACAACCCCCCCAATGAATGCACATATTTTAGAAGGTTAAAAAATATATATATATATTTTTTTCCACACTGCAGTCTGTAAAGCATCACACCCACAATCCTCAGATGATGGATTTAATGTTAAGATCATGCAGACTCTCAGTACACTGTATGTATCTCCGATATGGGCAGGCAGTTACTGAATTGCGGGTGGAATATGTAACCTGTTCCAAAGGTAAACTTATCCTTTAAGGGCTTTTGACTGAAATTGTTTAAATCAATGATGGCAAGAAAGAAAGTTCCAAGTAAGAATTTTCATAGGAACTTCCATACAAGATTCTACTAAAGTAATGCCAACTTAAGACTGAGCAAACCTCTCTTTTTGGCTTTTAATTTGACAACAGGTGTACGTCACACTTATTTTCCCCAGCTGGTATTCAAGTTATTCTAAATATTTCAGTCTGTACCTCAAGCTCTATGTAGTGACATCTCTAGCATATTTCCCCCTGCTTTAGACATATCATTGTACTAAAAGTGTTAAAGGGTTACAATTGCTTTACAAGCCATGTTGTAATTTCATGTTTTTAAAGCTTATGTTTCCTTTTCAGTCTACAGCCTTCTGTAATTTTCTGTAAAATTCAATGCAGTATGGTAACCTGGAGGCATTCTGTACAATATTGGTGTACAGAACAGCCCAAGAAATAACAACATTTCCTGCTTCTGTGATTGGCTCACTGTTTTTCCTGCGCCAAGATACAAGTCAAATTTCAGACACACCCTGTAATAGGTTTCAGTTCTGGTGACCCTCCCCAAAGGTTAAGTACTTCTAAAGGGATGCAGATACTTCAGCTTTTCTCATTAGGACACTGAGTGTGCACCAGCTAATTATTATGAATCAGGCTCTCCCGTTCAGAATTCGTCTTCAAAGGACAGGGTCAAACAAATGGCGATTTCTTCAGAGCAAAAAAAAGTAGGCGTCTGTTAGCAAGTTTGTTAAAATCCTTGCAATATACATAGATCACCCAGATGGGATTGTTTTTGCTCAGCCAAAACTCATAAGTCATAGTTTACGGATTTGACTACAGAAGGCTGAAATCGCACCGAATCTGAAAATCTCTTTCACTTTGTAATAATGATACCTTTGTTGGTTGAATGAAGGGGGGGGGGGCATTCTTCTGTAAACCTATAGAGGTTTTTGGCTTTGCTACCCCTGTCACTACACCGCTATTTTGGATTTGAAAATGTCATGGTAAAAATAGCATGGTATTTAAAGAGGGGGTTCACCCTAATAAAACATTTTTTTTTCTAGCATTAAATTAGGCATAGTAGCGCGAGCTACAGTATGCCTGTATTTATTTTTTTAGCCCCGTACTCGCTGTGCAATCGTATAGATAAGATTCCAACTCCCCGCGGGGAATGGGCGTTCCTATCCAGAGGGAGCATGATTGACGGCCGGCTATGGCGCGTCACGCTTCTCTGCAAATAGCCGAAATAGGACTTGGCGCTTCACGGCGCCTGCGCATAGTCTGTGCGCAGGCGCCGTGAAGAGCCGAGACCTACTCCGGCTATGTTCGGGGAGCGTGACGTGCCATAGCCGGCCGTCAATCATCCTCCCTCTGGATAGGAACGCCCATTCCCCGCGGGGAGTCGGAATCTTATCTATACGATTGCACAGTGAGTACGGGGCTAAAAAAATAAATACAGGCATACTGTAGCTCGCGCTACTATGCCTAATTTAATGCTAAAATGTTGGTAATGAGGGTGAACCACCGCTTTAAATTGACATATTTTGTAAGGCTATTTTATGCATACAAAATAGAATGTTTATTTAATCATGAGTTCTGTTATTGGCTATATGGAAAATATCATACTTGATACATATTTGTGTGTGAAAATATCAGCCATTCACATCAAAAGTGGACAGTAGAGTGACATTTTGTGGGCTATACAGAATTTTCAGTTCCTGTCTGGTAAAACTGTTGTCATCAGGACAGGAAGTGGGAGATAAATCCCTCTAACGAAGCTCTGTATAACATTAAAAATTTCAGTTGGCGTTCAAACCCTTCCCCAATAGAAAGAAGTGTTTTGGCTTGACTTCCTCTTTAACCACTGGCCGACCAGCTGCTGTCGTTATACGGCGGCAGGTCGGCACGATTCCGCGCACCGCCGTAGGTGTATGTCGGTCCCTTTTAAGTGGGATAGCAGGCACGCTGCATCGCAGGGGTGCCAAAGCTCGTGACCGCCGGCCGCGATGACCAACGGGCGCGAGCGATAGTGGGCACAAGAGACAGATCGTGAGGTCCTAATAGCTAGGAACCGCGATCTGTCATTTCCTCTAGGTCAGTCCCATCCCCCTACAGTTAGAAACACACTAGGAAACACAGTTAACGCCTTGATCGTCCCTAGTGTTAACCCCTTCCCTGCCAGTGAAATTTTTACAGCATAATGTCACAGTCCCGATAAAAATCGCAGATCGTCGCCATTACTAGTAAAAAAATAATAAAAATGCTATAAATCTATCCCCTATTTTGTAGATGCTATAACTTTTGCGCAAACCAATCAATATACGCTTATTGTGTGGTTTTTTTTTTATTACCAAAAATATGTAGAAGAATACATATTGGCCTAAACTAAGAAAAAATTTGCTTTGCATGCGTTCTTACATACAATGGAGGTCGGTGGGTGCCGTGTACCCTATGTCCGCCAGTGTAACAAAACGTCCTACACTCCACTTGAGTGCTTTCGTCATATACCGCTTCCTCCAGTCTGAATGTAGAGAGCCACATATTACAACCAAGGATAAGGCAGACAGACACAATGGAATACAACCACACCCCAAACGATCCCAGAAAATAGTCCAACAGCATGAGGCAGCACACAATATATACATATATACTACATTCCAGTGTGGCTGTACAGCGAGCCTGATGAGCACAGATCAGTCTGTGATTCTCAGTCACACTGTGCCCCTAACGGACGCAAGATGATTTACACATAGGAGGGGCCAGGGGGGAGCTGGACAAGGAGTTTCCAGTGCTCTCCAAGGTAACCTGGGTTCCGCAATTATCAGGCAGAGACACACAACTGCGATCCGCCTATGTAAACAAGGCAGATCGCCATTCTGACGGGGGTGGGATTGGGCAAAGGGATGGAATTTGTGTCCTTGCAAAGCAGGAAATGAATTCCATCTTTCCCCCCAGTAAAAGCACCTAACGCAGTTCACACAAACCCTGGCTAGGCACGCAGTGAAACCCTTTGATCGCCCCTGATGTATCATAGTTTTTAGATGCTATAACGTTTTCACAAACAAATCAATATATGCTTATTGAATTTTTTTTACCAAAAATATATAGCAGAATACATAATGGCCTAAATTTATGAAGACATTTTTATTAGAAAGAGTCGGCTGCATGCTTGTATTAGGTCGGTGCCTTGGAAAGTACCAAAGCCATTGGATTAGCATGACAGCCTGCCAACACAGAACAAAGCCTTGCAAGCCATTGCTTTTTAAGGAAGCAGAAATGTTCTTGGTTTAGATCTGAGGCCAAGACGTGCTAAGAAGGAGTTGCCACACACAGATGTAAGAATCCAAGCTTGTCCATGTATTTCCTGTCCTGAAGGTATGGGAACACCATAAAATCTATTTCTCTAATATTATAATTTAATGGCACCTAAGTGCTATAGATGACAATACATAGCCATGACAAGGGGAAAGTTGTCCAGATTTTTTAAATCTGTGCTAGCGGAGAATAAGAAATACATGCACAGAATGTTTGTTTTTTCATGGAATGTATAGATTGTGTAATAAACCAGTGTTCTGTCAGTCAGATATCACAAGGCAAAATACTGTATTTCTTCTTGAAAACTTGACATGTATATGTACAGTATATATTTCTACGCAAGAGCTATTTGTGCCATAGTTCATCCTGAGGTGTTTAAACAGAAAGAAAATGTAGTTTACATCCCATCTATATTTACTTTGTCAACAGGTTATGCTAATGAACTAAAAAGCAAAAACCACAGGTAAAATGTATGCATAGCATGTAAGCTGAGTTCTAGGCAGGTATTGACACTCATTCGTATTTAAAAATAAAAATGTTAATAAAAATTAAATGCAACCAATTTAAAGTGGAGGTTCACCCTATAAACAATTTCTAACACTACATCCAGCACCCTGCTGCATATAAAATGACACTGACCTTTATTTTTTTTCCCCCGTAGATATCGTTTAGCCGTGGAATTCACCGCGGCTTCCGGGTAGGGAATCCCGCGGGAGTGGGCGTTCCTATTGACATGCCAATCAATTGGCATGCTAAACGACGGCGCACACAGCGCGTGACGACTTCCTGAAAGGTCGGCTTGGCTCTATTCGGTGCCGGTGCGCAGGCGCTGAATAGAGCCGAGCCGACCCGAGCTTCCTTCGGGAAGTCGTAACGCGCTGTGTGCGCCGTCGTTTAGCATGTCAATTGATTGGCATGTCAATAGGAACGCCCACTCCCACGGGATTCCCTACCCGGAAGCCGCTGTGAATTCCACGGCTAAACGATATCTACGGGAAAAAAATAAATAAAGGTCAGTGTCATTTTATATGCAGCAGGGTGCTGGATGTAGTGTTAGAATTTTTTATAGGGTGAACCTCCACTTTAAATACCTATATTTTACTTTTATTTAAACCTGTACAGCATTGTTTACACCGGGGGTGGGATCAGCAGCACTTGCGGCCAATCAGATGTCCAGCATTCACATGTGCTGACAGAAGGAAGGGAGCACAGAGATGACCTCAGCAGCCTGTTGCTGCTCCTTCACTAGCCAGTGTCAGGCTGCTGGCAGGTG